>NC_137199.1:11403120-11423120 GCF_960531495.2 Zeus faber | reverse complement strand
TTTGTCTTGACGGCGGTGGGATGCGTGCTGAGGTGCGGGTCATGATGTAGCGTGTTGCTCTGCTTATCAGATCCCCGTCAAACGTCCTGTTTTGTTTGGCCTTGCGCGCCGTCAGCTTTTGTCTTCATTGGATCTTCGGATCACAGAGGCCTTTCACATCCTGTGTCCGTCCCTTCCGCTTTTACTCCACCGCGTTTCACAGCAAATATCTCTACTATTTTCTTCCAGTACATTTTCATTGACTGAGTTACTTTAGTTTAAAATGTGATTTATATATATATATATATATATATAAATCAAGCCTTATCAGGGTATGCATGAGCACTCATCTGCAGTGCTGCAGTAATACTTCATGCCATATTATACCGTATACTATATATTTATGTCATATACCCTGTTAAATCAGGGCACTGGACATAATGCATAAGCACTGTTACTTTTAATATTATAAGTACATTTAAGATCAAGTACTTATACACTTTTACTTAAGTAAGAATATCAATGTGGTACTTTCACTTTTATTAGACTCATTTTGTGTCAGGGTATTTGTACTTTTAAGTAAAAGGTGCGAGTACTTCTTCCACCACTGCTTATCTTGAAAGCTACTTTTGTGGTCAAAAAAATATCAATGAATATTCAAAACAGGATCAATATTTGGATTTCACGATGGCATCATGCTTGTCTCCAGGACACTGGGGAACAACCTGCGGTGCATGGCCGACAGGTGCATGGCCCTCCCTCCTATCGCCGGAGATCTGGAGGCGTCACCTTTAAATAGACGCCAGACACGGGCGGCTCGGTAAATAGGCTACTGGAGGTGTGCGGGAGAATACATTACCGGACAGCGGAGGCTAGACAGGCACGCAGGGATTTGATTTTCTCCTGGGGGAGGGAGGGAGGGCAACGGGGATTTTGCGATCACACGCAATCAGACGCGTAACGGGGACGGGGACGGGGGGGGGGACGAGCGAGCGAGAGAGGGACGGAGAGAGAAAGGGAGGCCGCGGGTATGAGCACGAGAATGTACTTGTGCGTACTGCGTTAGTTCATATGTGCATGCGGGTGCGATCGATGCGACGCGTGTTTTTCTCATGTCGATCCAAAGCCCCTTTCCCACATGGAATTGAAGCTGTAAATCCACCGGCGACGTTCCGTATCGGCACAGTGTGGGAAAAGGAGCCGGTGTCAACGTTCTGTAAAAGTCGCTCCGTAAAGCTCCCCACTCTTGACTCGGTATTATGTCCGAGTCGTACATTTGCTGTTACGGCAATGCCGTACCGGCATTATTAAAATGCCGGTACGGCTGTGAATGGAAGCGCGTGGGAAGGGAAGCAGTAACATTGACGGGACCAGCATGTAAAGGGGAGGAGACGAATCGAAATACCAGCGAAGCACAAATAGTGGGCTTTCACCAATATTTATTTAGTGCAAATTATTATCAAAGGTTATTTGTTATCTGGAGGAAAAACAAAACACTAGGAAAAATGACGAGTCTGATGCGAACCGTAGAGCTCGGCTGCAGAGACGAGAGGCTGAAACACGTCCAGTCTCTACGGAGATAGGTCTTCATTTGATTGTTTTTCTTCTTTAAAATGCCACTCAGACCCTAGCTGTGTTTTTTACAGTTAGGGTTGCGGTGCAGGGGCATCGGACACAAGCGCTTCGCTTGTAGGCCACGTTGAAAAGGACCACTCAGGCTTTGTCTCGAGGCTTTGTCCCCGCTCCGCCAGTCGGGGGGAACCGAGTCCGTCCGGGTGGGGCGGGGAGACCGGAAGCGAAGAGCTGGTCTCTGAGCGCCACGAAATAAACAAAACCAATTCAGATTGTACGACAGACTGTCCAAAGGATCGCATCGTACTAACCCTAACCCACCACGTAACGTATCCATAACAGTCAGCTATGTGGGAACAGACATCATACAGAACTTTTCCGTGAAGGAGGCCAATTAGGGAATGACTACCTACCGTCTTTGCCGGATATTTTTTATTCAGCAGTGTTGTGGATTCCATGTGGGAAAGGGGCTTATGTGTGTGAGTTTGGAAAGGGAATGTAAACGCATCCGCGTCCATTCTGTGGGGCTTCGTGCGCAGGAGGTTGGAGACGGGCTTATCGATGGAACGCTCGAGGGGCCTCGCGTCTAAAACCCTTCACCCACCGTGCGCGCACACACAGGGGCGTCGTAGTGGGGGTGGGGGGGTGGGAGTGACTACCCACGGCTCCAATAGGGGGAAAAAACCTGGAATGATCATTTTGTTTTTGTTTCCAATTTTTTATTTCTAAGTAATACATAAGTGTCCTAATTAAAATTAAAAATGCCTTAATACTTTGGTCGTGAGACTGAACCTTTAAAAACCCTAAAAAAAAAAATAGTGAAGGCTCTTTGTGGCCCCTCTCACCTCTTACAAAAGGCACAAAATGGTGTAGTCCGGCCGTGCACTGTGCAGGGGCGAACACTTGGCAGGCAATTCAACAGAGTGACCGCTGATGCTTCAGCAGGAGCACGCCATGTGTCATGTCGTTCCCCAATAAAGGGAAATCGGGTTACCCCAAAAGGAAAGAGAAAGGGAAGAGAAAGAAAGCAACTGCAACTGCAACTGCTAACGGTTCTTTCAAAAGAAAGACGGGCATAACTAACACGCTTTAAGAATGCTTTTGAGTTCATATCAGCAGTTCTTTAGATTGAAGGCTAGAGTCCGACCGATATTTGGCCGGCTTTTTTGATCACATCGCAGTCATCGGGCCTTCAGAGACTGCTTATGTTTAGGGCCCAGAATTTTGTGCTACACCCCAGCGCACACACACCGGTTGGACTTAAATTCTTTAATAACTTAATAAGTGCATAATAATAATAATTTATATGCTATATATCTATACCAATTAATTGTCCTGTGCATAGAATTGCACTAATATAGAATTGCATGTGTATTCCTTATATTTTTATATATTTGGCTATTTTTGTTCTATATTTTTGGTCATTTCTGTATATTTGGCTACTTACTGTTTATTTATCTATTTATGTATTTATTTATTTGTCTTTATTTATTTATTTATTTATTTGTTTATTTGTTTGTTTGTTTATTTATTTATTTATTTGTTTATTTGTTTATTTGTTTATTTATTTATTTATTTGGTTGTTTTTTTTTTAGTTTGGACGGTTAAGATTGTTTTATGCTAATTGTCTGTACATCAATGCACCAATCCTCACCTCACATGAAAATGTACTTCTGTAATAGTGGTGTATTCATCGAACCCTTTTAAGGCCCCTTGTCTTCTACTTATCTCATCCCTGGGCCCCTGTTCAATCAAACTTAACGCTTACACACAGACCACTTTCCATCTGTTCCAACTTGAGTCGAGAAGATAAGAAACTAATTGAAGAGAGAGGGTTTTTATCAATATTATACATAAAAACCCTCTCTCTTCACTAAGTTTCCTATCTTCTCGACTCTCTTGTTGAACTAATTCTCTAAAAGAAGGGGCCACACTGAGGTAGCCAATGACCAAAACTGGGCTGAGAGGTCAGTCCCTTATTGCTTCGGCACAAACCAAATTGAGCAAAGACAACATTCCTTAGTCCAGTTTAATTTGATTTCATTTAATTCTGTTTAGCTTTGTTTTTTTTCAGCCAGTCTCAATTTCCGTAAACTCGGAAACTGCTTTTTTGGCACCGCGGACCGGAATGAAACTTGAAATTAGAGTAACTCTTTGGCGAAATATTTGCAAAAAAAAGGGCCAATGAAAAGCCATTGTGTTATTCATGGAATCAAAGCAAATATGTCATTGCTGTTCATAATCGTGCAAAAAGAACAAGTCGTTTTAAGTAGAAGCCTATTCATTTCTGCTGTTGCAAGAGAGATCTTAGACTCAATGAGGCAACCTGAATAACTAATGAAAAATACGAAAAACAGTAATCCACAAAAACCTGTGACCACGTTGAACTGAGCCCACTTGAATGTGCAACTGAATGATGCCTTCAAGATCCAGTGAGCCGTCAGAAAAATAGAAGCCTTGCAATGGTGGTTACTTACAGAAATACCACAACTTTTTTGCATTTCATGGAAACCTAACTTACTGAAAATGCAATCCAAGGAAAAAGTCACCACTGAAATTATGTAAATTCGACTACTATCGTAAGTCTCTGTAAATACCTAAAACTACGTAAATATGTCATCATTGACGCACACGAGATGCAACGTCACCTACCGTCACTGAGACTGCACATGTACTTACATACAACAAGGTAAGTTATAACAATGACAAGATTTGGTATAGAGTGAAAAACATATTTTTTGAAGAAAAGTCATGTTTAAACAGTTTCCTACAGCTAAACGTAGCAGATTTCAATGAAAAGACAGAAAGTGTTAAGTATTGACAAGTTTTTCCATAATAACTGTAACGCGTACCTGAAATTAATAAACTGGACCCTGTGTATTGCTGCCTGCGGCTATATTTATTATTATTATTATTATTATTATCCTTATTATTATTGCTCCAGTTCCAAAGGGTTGACAGCTAAATGGAAATGAAGTGCAATTTTAAGATAATACAACTTTAATAGCCCAAATGTTCACGGAAAGTACCTTTTAAGCATGCATTCATTAAAAATGGCATTCTTCTTGAAGACTTAGGGGTAGGGTTATGGTTAGATTTTTGCCTCTCTTGGTCAAAATTCTGGTCATGAAATGCAGTGAAATGCAAAAACAACAGCAACAAAACAAGGTTGCTCGCTGTTCCACTTTATATTGCACTGCTTTCAGTAAAGTCTTATCCGATGAAGCGCAGTAAAACATCTATTGTGTCCCTTGAACTGGAAATTCATAACACCGTCTGTTGGAAAGGGTAACACGAAAAACCCCAGAATTCCATTGGAAACAGCACTGTTTTTCCAACATCCGTGTTTACCCTCTTCTTCGCTCTAAGACGGGCACATTCTTTTCTCCGAAGTGTGCCTCCTTTGCATTCTTGCTGGGAAAGGCGCATCCCGCCGCCACCAATGGAAGCAGCATATAGAGGAGCACATGCATAACACAAACACAGTCAATGGCTGTTTCTTAGAAAGTGTCAGTTGATTAACATATCAAACATCAGATCATTTGCCAAAAGATTCTGGCGGATTAGATTCAAGATTCAAGATTCAAGATTTTTATTTGTCACATACATATACATACTTCCATACATATATGCAGTGAAATGTAATGCAACGCACCCGGTGATAGCACACAATAAGTCCTAGGAAAAAGTACAAAAATAAAATAAAATAAAAAGTAGATTACCACTTTAAAGAGAAACAATTGGATTTAGATTTGTCTTAGACTGATTAGAAGTGTAGTGTAAGCATATGTGTTGCTATGTACATGTTGTTGATGTGCGTTGGGATGTGTTTTTTTACGTACAACATGTGGTGCCTTTCGTGCGCCGCCCAGCCCCTGCGATTTTTCAGTTCTGAGTGGTCTGTGATGAACATCAGGGTTTCATGTCCTGTTTTTACAGCTGGCCACTATTGCATTTAGCACACGAGGAGTGTTTACTAAAACACCCGACCCGAGTTTGTCTTCATTGTACAAACAGACACTACGTCTTTGTTGCCTTCTCAAAAAACATCTGCTCATGCGTACATATGTGGCCGTCCGGACACACACACATGTACGCACACAGACACGCGCACAAACACCTGCACCTCCAACTTATAACATTCCCAATCCCTCCTACTCCGAGAGTGCGTGTGTGTGTGTGTGTGTGTATGGGCGTGTGTATCTGATTGTTCGAGTATGTGCATGTTTGTGTGTTTATAATCATATGTGTGTGTGTATGCGTGTGTGTGTGTGTGTGTGTGTGTGTGTGTGTGATCAGCAGTGCACGTTGGGGTTGGAGGTCGCTTGGCAGCCGTGTCAGGTGTCTGGCAGTCCGCCCGCTCTCTGGTGGGACACTCTCTGCCTGTTACGGAGCCCCTCTTTGTTTGAAGCAGATGAGCGTGCACTCTGGATCAGTCAGTCACAGAACATCCATGATGGTGGAGAGTGTGAACGTCATTTGTCGCCCCGCCCCGACCCACATCACCCATTTTTCAACGAATGAGCACCTCGGCGATCAACGGCTATACCGAGATATACGAGCGGAAATTCTCTCTCTTTCGGTTTCTTGATGCTGCGCTGGGAGCCTTTTGTTTTTGTCGTACGGGCGGTGGAAAAGATGGATGGAGTTTTCCACACGTGGAGTCGGAGAGGAGGATTAAACAGCTAAATGTTAACTTCAGGAAAACATTGTTCACCCCCTTGACAGGAGGCCCCTCGGATGTTGCGCAGCACCCGAGTTCTACCCGGCAGATACCCATCTGATGCAGATTCATACTAATGTGTGCAGGTGTGTGTGTGTGTGTGTGTGTGTGTGTGTGTGTGTGTGTGTGTGTGTGTGTGTGTGTGTGTGTGTGTGTGTGTGTGTGTGTGTGTGTGTGTGTGCGTGTCTGTGTGTGTGCGTGTGTTTGTGTGTGTGTTTGTTTGTTTTGAGTGCGTGTGTGTTCTTAATGGTTCACCCACGTGTGTGTGTACATTCCTGCTGCCATGTGTTCATCATCATGAACCAGGAGCCTTGTGCCACGTGTCAGCCATACATACATAGGCATTAGTGAATAATTTCCATATGTTGAATGTGTGTGTGTGTGTGTGTGTGTGTATGTGTGTGTGTGTGTGTGTGGGTGTGCAGAGATGGAAACTGCAGTACAGGGCTATGCGCTACTGCGTCTGCCCAGCAAGACTTTTATCGGTATCGGAAACTACCGGCAAATTCCTCCTACCGGATAGAGGTTAAGCAACTCCACTCTTTCTCTCTCTCTTTCTCTCTCTCTCTCTCTCTCTCTCTCTCTCTCTCTCTCCATTTGAACAATTTTAAGCCATAAATGTGGTGGTTTCGCCACCGCTTTCCCTGGTTCAATGACGGGGCGGCGTTCGGCTTCCTCCCGCTGGTCGAGAGACGTGAGCTGCTTTCACACGGTGCACTGCAACCCTGAAATGATCCGGACATTAGCCGGAGGAGCTGTATGTGTCAACGCAAATGTCCGAATCAGTTGGACCGGACATTAAACAGACTTTACCCAGCCAGCACCCAAGTATAAAGTCTGCGTAATGTCCGATTGAGAATGAGAGGGAACGAGTGAGCGAGTGGAGAAGTGTAATTCACCTTTGTGCGGATCTTCGTGCACGGAGAGTAGCTGCTTCGTACTCCTACATGGAGTATCAACGCAAAAAGAAAGTCACAGTTCCTGATTAGGTGAGGCAACTCGGCGGCGTCATGCGTCATTGCGTCGCATCCTGCCTCCTGCAACGCCCTACCCAGGCTCCGCCCCTCGTCTAAACCAAGCGGAGTATTTCCAGGTCGTGCAGAGTGAGCGAGGGAGGAAGAGAGAAAGGATCGGAATAAAGACAAGGAGATGGAAAGAGAGAGAGGGGGAGGCGAGGAGAGTCAGACGTCAGATGAAGCAACCCCGTTAAGTTAGGTTGTGTTATTGTTGGCGGACTTAGAAGTCTTTGCTTTTTCAAGTGAAAAATTGCATGAACTCCACCTGAACTCGAACCTGTTGGGGCGGGTTAGCCTCCATCACCTCAGCCATATTGTTGCATGTGTGTGTGTTTGTGTGTGTATGTGTACGTGTTTCCCTCTACCCCTGTCATGGCAACTTGTCATATACTATCCATCGGTCTGATTTGAGTCAATAGACATTTTATCCGTACAGTAGCTGAGCTCAGCTGGCCGGACAAATCTGGCCGGCTCACCCCACCCATATATCAAAGTCCATTTATCAGGATGCGCTGATGATTCACCAGAATGTCCTTCGCCAAAGACGCATCTTCATTCCGTGATCTGTTGTAAGTAAAAGTTTATTTTGGGTGTCCCTCTTGCTAGGGGTTCTCATGCTTCCTACTTCCGCTGTCGATAAGTGGCTGTGAGCTGCTAGGGCCCATGCGCTCCAGCATTATTACTTTTTTTTTAAGACTCGTCCGTTTTAATGGAAGGCAGATTGGCTCCGTTGATGTAGATGCTGGTAAAATGCAGGGGGGAAAAAAGCTCTTGTGCTGTTAACAATTAATAATGTTCTCTTGCATCAATTTTCAGTGGAGTTCCTGGAAATGGAATGTATGGAATGAGTCTTGGCTCGCTGACAGTGAGGCAGAGCAGTCGAGTTGGAGTCGGTCGGGCGGAGCTGCTGTTGTGCGCTGCTTGGACACATGCATCCATCTGTGTGTGCAGACCCCCATCTACATGCGGGGGAAAAAGTATGCATTGTACACACGTGGCCAAAGATACAGACCAACTGCACACAAACTGGAAGGGCAGCCTTGGCAACTGTTTTTCTTTCTTTTTTTTAATTAGAGCAAAAGATCAGAGAAATACCAAGTGTCAATACCGCCGAGGATGAGAATATGGCAACGGCGACCTTTTACAGCTCCCTGATCTTTGATAATGTCAGGGATGGAGCATCTTGTTCCTCTCTCCGCTACAGCACCCCCCCCCCCCCCCACCCCCTACCCCACCCCCCGACTCCCTCCACCGGGCACCACCACCACCACCACCACCACCACCGCGCCCCCACCTGGAACGGCACGGTACTGCAGACTCATCAAGGCATCTGGTGCTGACAAGCGGAATCTACACCGGCTATATTTAGTCGTCCTCGTCAGCGGATACAGCCTGGTGGCGATGTGCGGCTGCTCTCATTAGGGCCCGGATCCTCTCATTAGGATCCTTCTGCAGAGCCACAAGCCAGTGGCTGGAAATCCCAGAAGAGGCCTGGATGTAACCGGATGACATTGGTCTATATTTGTATTTGTATTGATCAGATGATCAATATTTAGTGAGTGTCCGGTGCAATGCGGTAGAGTCAATAGCCTACAGTATTATAGTATCCGTTCCTCTGAATCATATACACTTACTTTAGGAGTTTCACACACTGTACTACCAGCTTCCAACCACCTCTCCTCGCCGTTCCCCTTCTCCTCTCTCCTGGTGATGGATTCATAAAGCGTCAGGCGGAGGGGGAAAGCGAGATGAATCGCCCGGTCTGGAGCCCCTCTGGCTGGGCTCAGACGTCCGGCTCAGACGAGGCATCTGCGCCCCTCCTTCCCTCCGCCATAGCTTTTAGCGCTTCTGCTAGCCCCGGGGTGTGGAACAAGAGAGGATTGCCGTGCGGTCGCTCGCGCCCCAGAAAGCGGCCTTATCTCTTAATCCTGTTAAATAAATAGCCTGTATTTGTGTTGTCAGTGGAACGGGAGAAGTCAGTATAGAGGAGATGGGGGAGGAAGATATATATACGAAACACCTGGGAGATAGCGCTGCTCTCTGCCCCTTTCCATGTGGGGAAGAGGAGGCGATACGACGGCGGGGCTGCTCCGCCGGCTTCCGTCGGCGGTTCTTCTTCTCCCGAGCCATTTAGAATGAGTTAAAGCGAGACGTTGGCACAGCGAAGAGAGTTTATCTCAGTGTAGCCTGGAGAGGGAGAGAGTGTATTTCCTCTCTATCACGGTAAATGCGGCGGCTGGAGAAAAAGCCTCTCAAAGTGATGGAGATATTAGGAGTAACAAAGGGCAACGTTTCTCAAAGACTTAATCAGAGAGAGTGAGTGCGAAGGGAAACAAGTGCCCAAGGATGCTGTGTACAAAAGGAAAAATAGAAGGAAATATGGCTGAGTGGGTAAGTGTGTTTTTCTTCCAGTGTGCCGCTTGTGCAGATTAATGCGTTTAATGCGCATGCACATGTACTGTAGTAGGGGCGCTTGTGTGTGCGATCCGCCCATGACTGCCAGTCGAGTAGGCAGGTCCTGGCCGGTGGCCTACGTTTGTTTAGCTGCAAATTCTTCCTCCAAATCCAATGACTCAGAGCCTGTGGCTTAGGAAGGCACCGTGTGCCCAGAAAGCACTAATCTGGAGGACGCAGACCCAACCCCACAGCCTGATGCAAAGCCAAAAAGGAGTATGTTCCTGGTCTGGAAACACAAGAAAAACCGTGGCCGCGTCGGCTCCCTCTCGCAAAAAGAAAACTGACACTAATCCGGCGACCACCGTGGCCCACCGTGGATCCCGAAGCCGTTGAGTGAGAACCTGGCTAAGTTGAAATCTTCATCCTGGTCGGAAAGAGACATAAAGAATGGCTCTCCTCTCTCCTTAATACCCCTGCCACCTTAGTGAACCCTAAAAGCAAAGTCGCCTCCAAGAACTTGGTTTTGGTCTAACGGTGGAAGAATCTGGACGCTAACACACTGCGTCTCCCTGTTAGATTGGAGAAACATTGTACTGTAGATGTTTGCAGATAGAACCTCCAATCCCAGACCCCCTAGTTCAAGGTCCCTTATGTTTCACTGAGTGGCGAACCTTCCAGAACGGCCGCCGTACGCTCATCAATCTCAGAATCCGAGGCAGGTTACCGACAAGCATATCCCTTCCCTCGCGTTGCGCTCCTTCATTTTCCCGACCGAGAGTGTTTTTGTTGTGCTTCTTTGTCACGACCGCAACAGTGTGCTGTTCCATTTTTCACGTGGCAGCTGTGTTTTGAGCTCCCTCCGCCGTGTCCCGGCCCTATTGTAACAAGCACTGGTGAGTGTCGCGCTGGAACCACAAAAAAAGAACCCAAAAAACTATTTGAATTGATGTGGTCATGTGTGTGTGAAACAGACTTTGTGAGGCCAAAGGGTGTGAGTGGAAGTACTGGCAGAACACTCAGCACGTGTGTGTGTGTGTGTGTGTGTGTGTGTGTGTGTGTGTGTGTGTGTGTGTGTGTGTGTGTGTGTCTTGATATCGCAGTGTGCGCACCTACAGTGTGTCTGCGTGCGTGCGGGACGCAGATGGACTGCGCCGAGGTTACCGAGAGGGAAAGAAAACAGTCCCGTTGCTCGGGAAATAGAGTTGCTTGAAAAAAAAAAAAAAGCAAAAACATAAAAAAAAAATTTAAAAAGCCTGTAGAACTCTCCACACCCTTGTAGAAAAATATACTTTCTGCACGGGATGCACTGGACCATGAGGTTGTAATACACACTGCAGAAAATTAATGGAAGAGTTATGGCTGTCAAATTCCATTTGTGCTCCGGTTAGGGGGCACGAGAGATGGTTTGGAAAGGTTGCGCGCGCGCGCGCGCGAGAGAGAGAGAGAGAGAGAGAGAGAGAGAGAGAGAGAGAGAGAGAGTAGCGCCAGCATCTACCCTTTTCTTTGACTTTGTGCTCGCTGTGCCATCCTTCACACTTGAACATGAACATTTCCTTCCTACGCTCAAACTTACAAAGTGTCCCTACATCCTGCACTGACTCGATGGGTGTATATACATGGGCGCCTCCACAGACACACACGCACGCACGCACGCACGCACACACACACACACACACACACACACACACACACAGACCGAGAGTCGAAGAGTGTTGGGTGTTATACAAGTGGCCAACTGGGAAGAAATCAATCAGGTAAACTAGGTCAGGGAGGGAGCGAGGAGTGGGGTCTCAGAGGAGCGGGCCTTTGTTCCACATAGAAGGACAACATGCAGAGATCCATCAGTAAAATGTCTCTGCCTTATCCCCGCGCTGTGTACACACCCGGGATTCGCATACGTGTGTGTGTGTGTGTCTGTGTGTGTGTGTGTGTGTGTGTGTGTGTGTTTTTTATTTTAAAACCAGAGATGATCCAAGGGTGATCCCACCACCTCCACCTCCACCACCGTGGCGCTCCAGTACGTACAGCACATGGTTACAGTACGTGGCGTTCGCGAGTTTCCACGGCTTCTGATATGGACCCTTTTCAGCCCCAACCACCGCCACCGCTGCCACCACCTCCTCCCGTCTCCTCGCTCTCTTCTCCGTGTTAACTCCAAAGGGGATCGGCGGCACCAAGCTACCCCATCGGGATGGACCGATAACCGCACCGCCGCAACGGCTCCTTTAGGGTATACAGTATGCGATCAGCGACAGCCCGACGTTGGATAATATCTATGGCCAGACGGCTGTTTGCTAATAAACCTGCCGTTATTGCATCGGCAGCCTCCGCCCCGTACGGGTGGAGAAGTAATGAAGAACAGAATCGAATCAATGGAGCGGAATTCATCCACTTTGATGTGATGGAACAGAGGCCTTTATAGGTTTACACGTAGATGGTTATTCCACGCTCATCTTTCAATTACACGTCGCCGCTTTGTTGGGAGTCATCAATATTTATTTTTAAGGTGTTGAATTTTAAATCGTAGGTTACGTAATCATTTGATTATGCATCGACAGAAATTATTTTGTATCCCGCGCGCACCCCTGTGTGTTTGTAAGTGTGTGTGTGTGTGTGTGTGTGTGTGTGTGTGTGTGTGTGTGTGTGTGTGTGTGCGTGTGTGTGTGTGCGTGTGTGTGTGTGTGTGCGTGCGCTTGTGTGCATGCTTTTGTCACAATCTGCTTCTCCGCATGAGCTGCGGGGCAGTTCCATAAAGTTTAATTATATGTTGCATTCCCCAGTGGAAGGGGCTGAGATTAAACCAAATTAAATTGTGTTGGGGTGCATAAAATAGTTCCGCGCTTGCACTGGAGGATGCACTCGCACACGCGCACGCACGCACGCACGCACGCAGGCACGCACGCGCAGACACATACACACATACACACACATAAAGGGGTGTTGCCGGTTTGTGTTTCCCCAGCTGAGTCAGAAAGTCAGCATCTCCGGTGGCGCTTTTGGATTGCATGACACATGACACGTGGGACGACAGTGACGGATCTGCGAGAACATTCTCCAACATTCCACCCAGGCTGCGAGGGGGCAAACCAGAACACTGCACACGAGCGCACCAACACACTGATATACACACGAAACGACCGCTCACACAAACATATGTTACGCATACGCATATGCACGGACACACACACACACACACACACACACACACACACACACATACACACACACGTGCATGCAACCCGGCGAACCCGAAAGGACTGTTTGGACCCGGCTCAGCTCAGCAGTCAAAGTTCATCAGAGGTTATGAAGAACACTTTGTTTGCCTCGTGTCTGGTGGCTCCAGATCTGGAAGTGATCAGTGTTTGGTAAACATCCAGATCCTAGTTGCCGTCGGCGACGCTTTCTTGTCTGTAGGTGTCGTCTTCGTCGTCGTCTTAGTCGTCATTGTCGTCTTAGTCGTCATCGTCGTCTTAGTCGTCGCCCCCCGGGGCTGGGTCTGATTAAGGTTTCCCTTCATGCAAGTCCCCTCAGTTCAAAGTTTTGGAATTTACAGTATGAGTTAATGCGAGGGCCCCTGCTGTGTTGAAACGCAATCAAAAGGCCCCTGAGGAGCTTCATTATATTTACAATGACGTTATTACACGTTAGTGACATATTTACAATAACAACAGCTTCCCCACATTCCGCTGTTAACCATGTCAATCCCAGGATAGGTAACAATACGCATGGGGACAAAAATGCATGGGAACAGTGTGTTTTATCGCCGCCCTGATAATGCCATCGCTGCTAGTCTATTGATCATAAGTGGCTCGAATTGCCGCATCAAAATTTTTTTTCCCAGACCGAGAACGATGCGGAGAAAAGAGGCACACACTGTCGCGGCGGATATGATTTGTGCCATTGTGAATGCAGCGATATGCATATGTATGTGACTGCATGTGTGAACCTGTGTGAGTGTGTGTGTGCGTGTGTGTGTGTGTGTGTGTGAGACAGTATAATCACAGAGGCTTAATGTATTCCACGGGGTAAGTGTGTGGACAATGGTGGTATTTATTAGACCGGGGCAGGACTATAAATAACTGCTGGCTTTAATAACTCCACTTCGCTGCTTAGCGGAGGCAGCGTTACGCTTTAGGTGCACTCTCTGTTGTGGTTTGAGTGATGCATGCCATTTAAAAGTTATTACCTAGTTAATAGCAATGGCATGACATAACTATTAAGTCGCCCCGCTCTCGTCGTTTGCGTGACCGCAGATCGACTTTAATCCCGTCGAAAAAAACCTGACCTCACGCGGCAATTACACATACATCGCACACACATTACCTAATGTAGTGTTGGGTAAGCAACACGACTCCTCCTCCCCTCCCCTCTCCCCCTGGTTTCATGTCCTGTCCTCCCTCGCAAATGTCCTTTCTTTCTCCCTCTCTCTCTCTCTCTCTCTCTCTCGCTCCCTCCATCTCCCTCTCTCTCTCTCGCTCGCTCGCTCGCTCGCTCGCTGGGAGGTGAGGACTCGGCCGTGTCCTCCTCTCTCCTCCGGCCGCTCGTCCATTCATCATCCTTTCTCCTGCGCGGGGCCCTAATTTGTCAGCCGACCGCCCGACACACTCGCCACTTTTAACCTCCGCCCCCCGACCCTTGACCCCCCGGCAGAGAACGACGCGGACAGCTACGGTTTCTACATAGCCGCCCGCCGGAATGTGCATTTCCGTTCAGGGTGGTTTTCATCGCTGAGCCCCAGTTTCAGAGGGCAGAGAACGAGGATATCCGTCATCTATATTCGATCCAGCGATTGTTATTATTTCCCACAACAAGCTATTGTCCAAGGAAAAGCCCACCAACCCACGCGCACACACACACACACACACACCAACAACAATCAATAGTTTAATTTGTGATCGTTTGATTGTGACTGCGCTATCTGGCCCTGAGCCGATGCCATGTTGTGAAATAAGGGCTTAAATCTCAAAGAAATGATAAATAGACCTAGGAGGGAGGTTTCGCTCATTTTAAAGGAGAAATCTCCGAAACTGCTAACGAGATCCAGACAAGTAGTTAAGTGTCCTTTTTAGTCGCGTTCCCCCCGAGGCCCGTCTTCTTCTTCTTCTTCTTCTTCTTCTTCTTCTTCTTCTTCTTCTTCTTCTTCTTCTTCTCCGTCTTCACAGGGTGGTCGTTTGGAAGCCGCCGGACTGAAGACTGTCACCGCACAACCGCAAATTTACCCCCCCCGCAAAAAAAGGGGGGAGGCCGGGCTGGCGAGACCCTGCTTGTTTTTCGCTTTTACCTCCATAACCTCTCCTATTTACCGCCTCTCCTCGGCTGTCTATCCTGCTCTGGATGTAAAAGGGAGAGAAGCAGAAGGTGGCTGCGCTGTCACCGCTCAACCCAACAGTTCCCAACGATTGTTACCTGTTGTCACGACGCGCCGACAGCCTCGGCGCTCAAAGATCAGTCGGAAAAAATGGAGCCGCGTGACAAGTGGGTCAGAAACGAGACCTCTTCTACTGGAGAGCGAGTCGGACGTCGTGTTTCTATTTTCCCAACTCGGATCAAGGATTCGGGTGGAGGGGCCCGCCACAGTCCCGCTGCTAAGAATTTTGGACCTTGCTTTGACTTCAAGAGGCAATTACATCAAAACCTGATTCAGTTTTCCCCCCCACGGAGAAATCGCTTCAGATCAGTGAGAGACCGTAGAGCATTTTTGGGGCGAGGGTGGCACGATCGGTCCGTTCTTGGGTTTCTAGCTCCAGCGCCGCACATCTGAAAGCCATCAGGTGATTAGAAAGGTCCTCGCCTGCTCCGCTCGCGGGCAGCTTTGGTTTGTACATCACATAAAGAGAGCGTGACCGCACGGCATCGCTGTGACAGACACCGCGGAGCAAATACGGAATTCCTCTGCCAAGAAAGCCAAATGAGGCTCCGAAGACGGAGCCGAAGGAGGCGGGCGGGGGCGGGTCGGGTGGGTGGGTGGTGGGGGGGACTGGGTCGTACAACCAACCCCAAATGACGATGGGTCCAACTCAACCCAAGCTGTGCAACAGCGGCTCCTAAACTTCCCTCTGTAGATGAATGGTAGGAATGAGGGGTATATGATGTTTAATATCCATCATGCATCCTTTGCCGAGTAGTTTCAGCCCAAAAACAACAAAAACAACCTCTTGACATGACTAGTTACTCTACTTACCGTCTTATAAAGTCTGGTCAAATTTCAGTCTGCTTCTCCGATCATTTCCCCCCCTAGGTCTGTCCGGGCGGTGTCTAACTTTATTGTATGAATATTACGTTTATTTTTATTCATGGTTTCATTTTTTAATATTTAGCCAAAGGAATTCTAAGAGCGGGTCCAGTGTGCGTGATGCATATTTTCAGAATTAAAATTAAACTGTAAAAGTCAGGTGAGAAATGGATTCCTGCGTCCTTGTTTGAAGTGGCTAATCAGTGTTTTGGTTGTACTCCAAAAGCCTTCCATACATCCCGTACTCACAATGAAAAAAGGTCCCTTTGGTGATAAAAAAAGGACCCACACCCCGTTCACAAGGCAACAGGCTCCAGGCGTTGGACCCTGCTGCGATTGTGGCCCAAACAAGGCCTCCGTCCCCTGTGCCCCATGGTCCGACATTTGAATCGATGTTCCCTTTCTCTTTAAGCATTTCTTCAACCCGTGTGTTATAAAACCTTCTTATCATATCCCTTTCTCGCATTTCCTCTCGAATCCTGCCTGATTTCTTTGTCTCCCTGCGGGGGCCCTCTAAGGTTGTCACAATATTTACTTTTAATTCTCCAAAGATAATTACTCCAATAACAATACGCCGCGCTCCCAGTTAATTGAGCGAAATTCAAGGCAACAAGCGGCAGGAATGGGAGCCAGGCGAAGGGGCTTTGCGATGGCTTCAAGACGAGGCCTTCACCGGGGTCCACCCTGCACGCTGTGAACGCCGCATTGGAAATATAATATAGACAATTTACTTTCCAAATACTCCGATTTGGGGGGGCGTTTAGCATCGCAGTGGTCGACCTGACAAGTGGCACCTGTTAAAATGTTGCTCACCCAAGCAACTAACCTACTGCCAATGGAAAAGCTGGAAATAGAAATCCGACTATTTGGTCTCCCTTACATTTCATTGAAGGTGCGTCTGATGTAAGAGTATAATCGTCACATTTCATGTCTCTCTTTTTTTTCTTTTTTCGTTGCTCCATGCTCTTCACCCTCTGTCTGATAGTGTTGACTGATACGCTTAACTTCCTGAGCTCCTCTCTTCCTTTTCCATCTGTTTCTCACCAGAAATGGGCTTTTTTGCAATGTCTTTCATTTGCTTGCTGTAAATAATGCCATGTGTTTGTGATACTGAAATGGAATTTAATAATGACAATAATAATAATAAGCTCTGAACTGCCTTCCTTCCCCTCTCTCTCTCTCTCTCTCTCTCTCTCTCTCTATCCGGAGGGTCAGAGCGATCTCTGCAGAGCTGAACGGTTCGCGGCACGCGGGGGCCCGGCCTCAACCCGGCGTCCGGGCTGGAGGACGGGCGGAGAACAGGTTTCAAAATTCAATTACCGGACCCTCCTGCCCTCTGCTGTGCATATTTGTTTGTGCCTGTGTGTGTGTGTGTGTGTGTGTGTGTGTGTGTGTGTGTGTGTGTGCGCGCGCGTGTGCACGTCCTTTCCCCCAGCTCATTCTCCTGCATGTCAGCTGATCTCAGAGAGAAGAGCTTTTTCCCGAAGAACAGTATCATCGCTAAAAATCCTTCTTTTCACCATCCCATGGGGCTCCGTACCGGGCGCAAATCCGCCGCGATGCTGCAGAACTCCGTGAAAACGTGGAGCGGGGGAATCAAAATGCCGCCGCTTTGACACGACAATGGCAGCAAAGTGCACCTTAAGACCACAAGATTTGTTTTGCTCAAAGAAGAGAAAAGTGCTGTGGGAGCCTCGGGGAAGAGAGGTGTGCCTCCGCCTGCACTCCCTGACCCCGCCGAGAGAGCCTCGGCCGCAGTCTTCTGGTTGTCTGAAGCAGGAGGAGGAGAAAAAAAAAAAAGAAAGAAAGAAAGAAGAAGAAGCTTTAAAAAGAACCGGGCTAATTCTTTACATTCCTCCCTCCTCAACCCTTGCTGGAAGCTCTCCCATTTTTGTGTTTTTAACGTGTCTTCTTTTGTTCTCTCTCTCTCTCTCTCTCTCTCTCTCTCTCGCCTAGACACACACAAACAGGCCGATTTTCCCACCGGTAATTACAGTGCGACGGCGGCACTCGCTCCCTGGCAGGGCCTTGAGGCTTCCTGTGGTCGGGGCTAAACTCGGCAGCCATCGTGCCACATCAGTGGGCGCGTCCCGCGGCTCAGCGTGGGTTCCTCTCTGTGTCAGGGTCGGACAGGAGGAGCGTCGAGGAGTGAGTGCTGCGCCTCTGACCCCGGCCTTCGTCCGGTCCAGTCTGGGCCCGGCCCGGCCCGGCCTGGCCCGGCCCGGCTCCGGCTCCGGTCCGGCCTGCGGTGAGGGGGGCTTCCGCTTTTGTCTGTTGCCGCGGCACAACATATCTGAGCTGATGTGGATCACGGCGAGATGAAAACCGAATGCTAATCTTCTTAGAAGGGCGGTGGGAAAACACAACACTGCTTATTTTCCCCAACAGCTGCGTAATAAATCTTTTTTTTTTTTTTATGTTGGAGAGGTTCTCTTTAATCCCTGTAGTCCACAGCGCAAAGGAATTTTGCAAAGAAATGTGCGTTTATAGGTCTATAGCACGAAAAAGAGTTGAATTTCAGGATCAAATGATCTAATCTACGGGTCAAAATGTCATCTTGGCAGTGACAAAGCCAGTGACAGAGGAATCACAAGAGAAGTCTTTTTTTTTTTGGTCGACCGATGAGAACCAGAGAACGGCACCGCTGGTCCAATCAGATCCTGGCCGGTGTTGTGCAAGGAAATAGGTCAGAGACACCTGGTGAGAGCCTGGATGGAATCTGGGACGTTAACAAACCCTCGCAAAGGAGCAGTGTTTTCAGCATGAGCGTGTGTGTGTGTGCGTGCGTGCGTGTGTGTATGTATGTGCGTGCGTGTGCGTGTGTGTGTGTGCGTGTGCGTGTGCGTGACTGCACGGCAGCGGTATGAATGGCCAGCGAGCAGCTGGGGGGCGGCGGCCGCTTGGCATGCGCTATCGATGCGGCGGCCCCGGCCCTGTCGCCGTGTTCCGAGTTAAAAGCTCGAGGTATTGATGAATCCCTCGAGGCTTCGGGAAATCGCCACGGAGGTGAAAACACTTTGGATTTTGAAGTTCCCCCGACCAAGATGTGAGGAACCACTGATGCGGCCCTCGGTCTGAGACAGGTGCCACGCGGGGGACGCCTCGCGCCGTCGCCCCCGTGAAGGACGTCAGGAAAACAAGATGTAGTAGTGAGCTGCGCCGTCAAACACCACGGCAGGTTGGTTGATATGCACACCGTGTGCTCTAGACCCTGCCACGGACCGCGCCGTCAGATATTACCTCCTGCCGTCGTGCCCTGGCACAGACGCGTCCTCGACGTCTAAAGGTCGCACAGTTTGCACCGCGGCCCGGAAAACCATCGATCCCTCGCTCATTGTCGGCCGGCCCCGGCGGTTTCAAGCTGTTGCCGGTGACGATCGATGGACCCGCTCACGTCTTGAAGTCGCGCGTCGAGACACACGCGCGAAAGCGAGGCGGGTAGAAAACGTTCCGTTGCGGAACGTCGGGAAAACCTGCGGGGGCCGGTGATACCGCACCGGTGATAATATCTGCAAAATGCATTTGCCGTGATGAAACATGTCTGACCGTCCGCGACTCAACGTCGGGTGAAGACTGAGCCGTGGTCGTGATGCAAAACCCCCGAACGATTTGTTCATAGCGAAACAAATCTTTGTGATGACTCGGGAGTCAGGAGTCACCCCGGCAAAGTTGTTTTGTTCATTTGTGCAGCCTTCCTTAAGTTTCGATTCGGTGGGAAGACGGGCGAGAGAGAGAGAGAGAGAGAGAGAGAGAGAGAGAGAGAGAAAGAGAGAGTGAATCCTTCAACTTGCAAACTTTAACAACTCTTTTTACTGACTGACTCGTCCAGAACTGACTCTAAAAAAAGGGCCGAACCTTTCATCGCTCGGCGCTGCAGATTTGCGGGGAGATTGAAACTTTCCAGTTCACATTGGCTCGGCAGGTTCTCTCACCTCCTGAAACCGGATGTGCTTCCTGGAAGACGAGGGATCTGCACTCCAACCCGCGATGCCCACATGGAAGGGTGCGCTCGCATGGCTGCATCGCTGCATTGCTCTCCCTCACCCTCTCTCTCTCTCTCTCGCTCTCTCTCTCTCTCTCT
>NC_137199.1:11388120-11395620 GCF_960531495.2 Zeus faber | reverse complement strand
ATAGGAAGTGGGGAACCTTTTACACTTCCTATCGTCTATACCGAGCTCTCACATTTATAGACCAGAAACATTTTGTGGTCCATCGCCGCAAGAATGTCCTCTAACGACCAGATATCGCATCATGGCTGACTTCCTTTCTCCAAAAGGCCTTTGCGAAGTCCTGTTTCTTTGTAACTCCTGCTGTTGTTTCCCCTGGCTGTCCTGCAGCCTTGCTTGGAGTCTGGCACGCTGTGTAAAATACCTGAGTCATGTTTTCTCCCCAACCCTTCACTCTCGTGACGAAGAGCGGAAATATTAAAGGGATATGCAGACTGTTTGTAAAGCAGACATACTGTTTACTTCGCATGTCCCATGGTTTTTTTCTTTTGAAGGTGGTGCCAAACCCGCTTGTAGTCCACAAAACGCACAACCATGCGCGTGGCCGTTCGGCTTAACACTCCTACAACAGCTGTGTTGGTTTCAGGACAACAAGCGAGGAGTTGGCAGATGATTGTCGGCAAGGTTAAGCAGAATGAGGCTTGCGCAAAGGAAGTTAAAGGAGATGCAAATGAGACGGGAGTGCGGCAGAAAGACTGAGAGCAGCGAATGGGAAAAGAAAAGAGCAAACAACATCAAATCAAAACAAATAATATCAATAAAAGGTGTGTGAAAGTAGTGGTGGTGGTGGTTCCCTTCTTAGGACAGTGTCCATTAGTCATCGCAGATCAGCGTTTTGAGGGGTCGAGGACACGGGGAACTCGGCCACATGCGGAGAGAGCAGACAGGGAGCCTGCGGGGGACTCTATACACACTCACGGTGACCACACACACACACACACACACACACACACACACACACACACACACACACACACACACACACACACACACACACACACACACACACACACACACACATACACACACACATGGGTGAAGAAATTGAGGGAAAACCATTTGATATTGGCAAGTATATTGATGTGAATGTTCCTGCTCAGCCGTGTGTCCTAGCAGACCAGTGGAATGGCTCGTACAGAATTTGAGGCTGTGCACAAAAAGCCCATAAACTTGTTGTAACTGTATGGCATTAGTGGGAATAATAATGTGGTTCACCGCAGAGGCTGTGATCAAACTGATTAGATCTGGAGCCAGTTTAGGAGTGCGCACTTATGGAAAAAAAAAAAGAACAAATCAAAAAAAAAAAAACAGTGGGATTTGGTGTGCAATAGTTTTTCCATGTGTGTGTGCACTGTATGCAGTGTCTGCGAGAGTACTCCGGGGGCATTAGGGTAAAGTAAAATTAAAGTGCCATTGGCTGGGTAGACAGAAGGGCAGCGGAGAGGAGGAAGGGCCTGCATGCTGGCCTAATACAGCAAAGAATGACTCCACTGAATGATGTTTAGATGGATAGATAGATAGATAGATAGATAGATAGATAGATAGATAGATAGATAGATAGATAGATAGATAGATAGATAGATAGATAGATAGATAGATAGATAGATAGATAGATAGATAGATAGATAGATAGATAGATAGACAGATAGATGATAGATAGACAGACAGACAGACAGACAGACAGACAGACAGACAGATAGACAGATGGATAGATGGATAGATGGATAGATAGATAGTAATATAACACACATAAACATGCATATTGTACAATTGCACAGCGTATGGTCTTCCCGGCACAAGACAACAGGGTTAAACGCTGGCTGCTTGGAAATAACAGGGTGGCCCTTGGTCTTTCCGTGGGAATGCGGGACACGGGAGTTGACAGAGCTTATCGCAGCCAATGGGAGCCCGCGGCGGCCGCGGGCGAGTGTTCCCATCGGGGCGGCGCAGCGGTCTCCTCGTCCCCACGTCTCCGCGAGTCAAGGAAGCACAGGAACGCAGTCGTTGTCGAGGCAATACCCCTTGAAATCCAGGTGTACTCACACCTGGCTCCACCGCCCGAGTGGTCTGGAGACGGGGGCGCATGCACACACACACACACACACACACACACACACGCGTGCATGCGCACAGATACAAACACGTCTACATGGAAACCTACTACACATAACAATCACAACGATCACCTGCGCAGACAGGGATAGACGGGAGGGCGGAAGGCAAAGTTCACCTTGAGCTATGTTTACATTGCTGCATGGCGCGCGAGATCTTCACTTATTTTTCCCAGGCTCCTATCTTTCTCATCATTTTCTCTCTCTCTCTCTCTCGCTCTCTCTCTCTCTCCGTCTCTGTCTCTTGTCTCTTGGCCAGCCGCACCAGCAGCAGGCAGGAGAGCTCTCCTAATGACGGTATTACAAGAGCCAGGAAAACGACAGAGAGTTAGAGAGAGAGCGAGAGAGAGAGAGAGAGAGAGAGAGAGAGAGAGAGAGAAAGGAGGGGGAGGAGGGGGGGGTGAAGCGAGAAAAGGCGTAAGGCAGGCAACTTTTGCTCCCTCCCACCCACAAACTCCAGAAAGCTCCAGAAAATGAAAAGGGAAAAAGACAGACAGGCAGACAAAGGGAGAGATGGAGAGAAAAAGGGAGCGAGAGAACGAACGACAAAGAGATAGCGTTTCTTTAGCGGGCTCCTTGTCTGTTTTTAGCAGCGGCTCTGTCTTTCCAGCCGCCGATCAGGTGAGCCGCGTTTTCTGGGTAAATGGTAATTGCCTGGTGTTTAGCGGAGATGCATCGATCCACTTTTTTTCTCCAGTTCTGATCCGATTCGGATACATACGCGCCGATACCGACACCGATTCCGATACCGGAGCTCTTTTTTCTTTTTTTCTACGTGGCGCAAAACTTTTTGTTCGACTCCGCGTTGATCATGAGCCCTCGACTATAAGAACGACTCATCCAAATCGGCTGAGATTTCGGGGCGGGGCTGATTGGGTGGAACAAGGATTTTCAACGAATGCAATCATGGAAGAGCTCGTTGTGAAAAAATAATACAAAATCCCCATTATGGGATTAATTTGGTTTTAAACCGGGACCTGTGTAGTTTTAAACCCTCGTCCGGTGCTTCATTTCAGTGCGGCGCTGCACGGATAGAACTACAACTCCCAGTAGCTCCGTATGTTATATACGTCGGAATCCTGACGCCTTATTTTTTGAGGACAAACGCAGCTTATTGGCGGCTTCAATCAGTGATGGTTTGCACAACTCCAACTGCCAGTTCCTGTTCACGTGTTGTGCTTGATAGGTTAATTATTTGCCCGGTTGAATTTTTTCGAGGAGGCAGACCATGGAATGGGATTCGGATCGGCGACGTCGGTCCGATATCCAATGGGTGAATGACGTCAGTATCGGCACCCGATACCGACATTGAATCGTATCGGTCCCATCTTTGGTGTTTAGCAGAGTGGAGGGTCAGGAATCTGCAGCACGCGCCGGGCTTACCTGGAAGACACAAGTTCATCAACCCGTGTAAAACAGCGAACACACTGTATGATCTCCTGTTGGCGCTGCCCTTTTTCAATGCTGATGTGCAGTGTTATTTTGTGTGTGTGTGTGTGTGTGTGTGTGTGTGTGTTTGAAAGTATGCGCACAGTTTTTAGTGCACAGCAGGAAAGCTGGAAGGTGCCAGTATTATTTTGGCAATTGCAGTGAAAGTACAAAAAGCAGAAAGACTTAGGAAGTGTGTATTTTGTGGCACTCGCAGATGTGAAATGCTAAGTAAAGGCACAAAATCCGTTTTGGAATATTGCCCGTTGCAATTAATTAAAGTTAAAAAAAATAAATAAAAAAAAAGACATACTCTTTTCACAAACTAATATGGTAACTTTAATGTGACTGAAAAGATTTATGCGTGCAACCGTTCGCCGCTTGGTCGTCCGAGTGCAGGAGGAGAGTGTTGTCGACGGAGGGGCGAGCCAATCACAATAATAACCCCAAGAACTAAATGCCAAGAACACAGGCCCTTGGGCCAAGCAGGTCCCTGGAACGCTCTCAGTCATTACCTCCTCACTGGGAGTCAGAGGGAAAGGCGGCGCCGAGCTGAGCCAGCTCATCCATCCATCCTTCCGTCCATCCAACCTTCCGCCCATCCATCCTTCCGTCCGTCCATCCATCCTTCCGTCCATCCATCCGATCCATCGTTCCAGCCAGCCGAGCCGACCAGCTCGCCAGGCCAGGGCAGCCGGGGAGGCGGTATGTGGGTTCGGTCAGGCGTTGCGAGGCGGAGATATTCCACCCGGGGGTGTGTGTGTGTGTGTGTATGTGCGTGTGTGTGGGGGTGGGGGGGGGGGGGGGTCACACGATAAGCAGCTCTCCACTGTAATCAGCTCAAATTGAAATGATGACATCAATTACAGCACGACACGCAGCTGTTAGCCACGCTGACCGCTCTGGCCGGGCATTGTGAGAGAGAGAGAGAGAGAGAGAGAGAGAGAGAGAGAGAGAGAGAGAGAGAATGAGAGAGCGAGAGAGCTGGGGGTGTGGAGTGCAAACTGCTGAGCCATGGTATGAATGTAGAGATGGAGAGGGAGAGAGAGAGAGAGAGAGAGAGAGAGAGAGAGAGAGAGAGCGTGAGAGAGAGAGGGAGAGAGAGCGAGACGGTATCTATATCTGATTGCAGGTTCCACCCCGCAGTGTAGCCCCACTCAAACACACAATTACTCAATCTAGAGCTATTATCAAACAGTCAGCGATCGCGCGTGAGAGGGAGAGAGACGGAAAACAGACCACAACACAGAGCGAAGGAGGGCTTTTACCAGAGCTGTGATTACCGCCTCTCACTGACTGCACTTAACCAGCCCCCTCCTCCCTCCCTCCCTCCCTCCCTCGCCACTCTCTGTCTCTCTTACTCTCTGTCATTCACCAAGTGCCAGCTCAAAGCAAGGGGATAATTTGAGTGGTAGAAAATAACAGGATCCCCCCCTGAAGGAAAAAAAAAAATAGTTTAGTGGAACCCCCGTGATTACGCCGAGCCGCCCTTGGTGATGTAACTCACCACTCGGAGGCCGACGGTATCACGATGTGTGGCAGGGAGAATCTGTGCATCTGTCATGTCATACCGACGATGAAGTCCGCTGTTTGGGACACCGGAGGATGATGGATGAGATGATGGAATGATAAGTGACATCCAGGGCTGAGTATTGGACCCATCCAGGATGGATCGACATTGACACATTTTCAATGGCAAAAAAAACCTGATACTGTGCATTACTGACAATAACAATAACAAATAATAGCTGCAGGCGGCGATACGCGGGGTCCAGTTTAGTCGTGTTAGGTACGTATTACAGTTTTTTCGGGTTCTGTGAAACGCAGCGCAAGTTACAATTTTCCGAGCTTCGAACGCCACATCGGCACGTCAACTGAACGAGCTTAAATACAACTCTCCGAAGGCGAAGCAGCACCGGGAGACGTCTCAAAGCGCCCCGCCCCACAAACTGACCAGAGTATGCCGATGTCCTTCAACCCCAGGTAAATTTGCATTGGTTTTTCCACTAATTCCCGCTCATAACGTAGATTGATGCGTATAAAATTTGTACCACGAAATGTCTGAAACGTCCCGGCTCAAACGATTGTCCTGTTCCAGACACTTATAGGCCGGAAAATGCAGAGGAGAAAAATAATTATAAAAATCCGAGCAAGCCCTGCTGGACCCCTAAATCATTTTGCGGTCAATGTTGCAATGGTGATTGCCGTGGCTAAGACCAAGGTGTCAGCCTACGACAATTGACTTAGCTATTCTACAGTTGACGTGAAGTACGGCGACATTCCCTCCCCGTTCAGAGGTCGAGCCTCTGAACTCTTTAACGGTGTTTATTATCCAGAACAGTGTGTGTTTCAACTGATATTTGCAGCCTCAACTCCAAAAACAACCAGCGACCTGGTTTGACGGGTTGTGCAGAAATCAACGCTGTTGGAGGGTTTTGGTTTTGGCATCCAACGGTGACTACAGTATATCTGAACTGGTTTTCCCAGGCTGCGGTTGGCTAAGGGAGCCCGGATGTCACGCAACGAAAGGAGAAGCTTTTCGCTTTTTCTCCAGCTATGAGCCAGATTTTGTCTGTAAGTTTTAGTTTTGACAAGGAACAACAGGATTCCCTCGTATAAAAAATAGCTCCCTGTGATGTCACAAAGGGAAGTTCCTCGTCTTCCCTTCTTTGACGCCACGACGTTGAGATCACAGGGAGCGACTTGGAATTCGTTGCGTTACCACGCGTCGAGGTGCCAGCGGTGGACTGCTTAGCGCCTGTGATGTCACAATGACAACTGCGATGGCAATCGGAGAGTCGGACTCGAGCGTTGACGTCACAATGCGATGCATTATTTAGATAAAAAGGTGTCGCAGTCAGGACTGTAGAATTAAATGAATTTCTTAGGCTGCGGTCAATCGAGGGAGTGTGGGCTTTACTTTACTCTATTGATCCCCATGGAGGTATGTACTCGCTGCATTCGCCTCCATCCGAACTGACATGGAGCAGTGAGCTGCCATTGCGGGGCACCAGGGGGCCAACTACAGTTCTGGTGCCAGTGTCTTGGTCAAGGGCATTGGCAGGAACCTCTCACCCTAACACGCATGTCTTTAGGGCGGAAGGAAACATAGGAAGAGCATGCAAACTCCACAAAGAACGCCCCCAGTCTGGTTCGAACACAGAACCTTTTTTTTTGCTGTGAGGCAACAGTGCAAACCACTGAGTCACCATGGTACCAAAAACAGCTTGAGAATAGATTGACTCTGTGATGCCAATGGTGGTAAAAAAATAAAAAGGCAGACAGCCATTAGTTTTGTGTCAAAGCATCGAAACCATTGTCTGTGACCGCAAGTCAAGGTGTCAGTCAATCAGTCAGTCAGTGAGCCAGCTAGTCAATCAGTCCACCAGCCAGCCCTTAGTCGCGGACGTGGCCGTGCAGGCGGCGGATCGATGCTCCCCGCATCAGCGGTTCTCCGAGTGACGCTCCCCGGCAGAGCCTCTGCGGACCGCTTTGGGGAAAAACAGGAAGTCGCCTCCCCAGCGTCTTCCTGCGTCCTGACAAGCCCGACGCTCCTTCTCCTCGCGACCCGTTTCCCCTTCCGTCCCGAGGCGACCGCCGCCGCCTTCCCCCCCACCGCCTCCCCAACGCGACGTGCACAGGTGGCTTTGAACTGCAAAAGCCTCCGCTCCCGTGCAAGCGTGTCCCCCCCCCAAAAAAAACCCAAAACGAAAACAAGATCCAACAAAAAAATGAAAGCGTAACAGAGGGGGAGGTACGACTGCCACGCCGGTCCACAGAGACTAGAGAGTTACTGGACAAGCACCGCTTCCAGTGAGGGTACCGTCGCCGAGCCGCTGTTCCCCCCCGAAAAAAGATGCATTTTGTAATGATTGCACCACCCAGCGTGTATAATTTGACGGTGTTGTTCGTGTTCCCTGTTAGCGTGTCCCCGGGGATGGCAGGAGTGAAGTTTCTCTGCCTGTCTTCCTGTTTGCATGTGGGTTTTTTTTGTTTTTTTTTTGTCCTTTTCCTCGACGATCTTGTGTAGGCAAGCTAAGTAGCGGGAATCACACCTCATAACCCAAATTCGCACCTTCCTCCC
>NC_137199.1:11363120-11383120 GCF_960531495.2 Zeus faber | reverse complement strand
TCTGGGTTATTTTGCGATAATGACCGGCTGGCTGCACGTTATCCCTGACATCACATTGAGAGGGAGGGCTGAAAATAAGCTGACACCGAAAAAAATCGAGAACAGGTAGTTAGCTGCTTTATTAAATGTAATTAAAAGTTACATGGTGGAGGCAAAAGCTTGTCGTTGCAAAAAAAGTTACATGAGCAACTCCCGCACACTGGCATTAAATGATTAATGATGACGTATTAATGATGATATTGTCGGTTGGTTGTGTGTCGACTGATGATTGTTTGACGTTCTGAAGGGTGCCGCTCTGTGCGCCTGTTCCTCGCGAGGGTTCTGTGTTTTCTGTGTCTGTGACAGGAGAGAGGATGGTCGGGGCGGGGCGGGGTGGGGGGCGGTGGGGGTCGGCGTGGGTAATTTGGTTAGGGGAGGTAACTATGAGAAATGGCGGGGGCGAAGGCAGGCTCTCTGACACAGCCACTCGCAGGCTCCACACCGTGATGTATCACGGCAATACGGGGAGGGAGCAATCTCCACCAAGCTACACACACACACGCACGCACACACACACACAACACACAACACACACACATACGCGCACACACACCCTCTTATTTCATGCACACATAAAAATAAATGCTCTGTCAGAGGCTCTACTACCTTGATATCACACACAGACGCACACACACACGCACACACTCACACACACCCACACACTCGGACACACATTATGCCCATAGGCCCATCCTGAACATCCAGAAAATCTTTTCTTTTGATTTGATAAGGATTCTTTTGATGATGAAATGAAATGTTGAGGTGAAAATGCATTTGAGCGCGGCTCTCGGTCAAATTGCGTTAAAAAAAAAAAAAAAAAAAAAAAAAGCTTCTTCTTAGAATAAAAAGTAATTTTTTTTCAATATATGGTTGTCCGAATGGAGCTGATTGTTGCTGTGCTGTTTGACTGCTGGAGGATCCCAGCGCCCCGCCCCCCGAATGAAACGTCTGCTTTCGACAGGGTGTGAATTATCATTTCTGGTCGACTTAACAGCTCAGGAGCGGCCACCGTATGAACATACGTACCGTGCTCAAGTGTGTGTGTGTGTGTGTGTGTGTGTGTGTGTGTGCGTGCGTGCGTGCGTGCGGTGCCGGGATAACGTGTCTGAGGGTGTTTTGTGGGTGCACAAGCACATATTTATCTGTTTGAATGTGGTGGGATTCCCCAGTGACTGTCAGTTTGATAGCTTGCCTCGCCTTTCATTTTTCTGGCTCTGAGTTCTCTCAAAGGAATCTCTCTCTCTCTGTCTTTCGCTGTGTTTGGGGGTGTGTGTGTGTGTGTGTGTGTGTGTGTGTGTGTGTGTGTGTGTGTGTGTGTGTGTGTGTGTGTGTGTGTGTGTGTGTGTGTGAGCAAGACTTTTCCAAGTGCCAGAAGTGAGGACACGCTCCGCACCAGCCTTCTCTAGATATCTGGATTTTGCATGAGACCTTGTTGTTGTTGTTGTTGTTGTTGTTGTTGTTGTTGTTGTTGTTGTTGTCTCCTCTAGCTTGCCTACCTAAGCCGCTGGATTGGCCACAATGCTCATTTTAATTGGCGTGCGTGAAGGCGTTTGCGCACAAAACACGCACTACACACAAAGCCTCGGGCTCCATCCTCAACCCGTCCCTCCGGTCCCTAGCGCGTGTGTGTGTGTGTGTGTGTGTGTGTGTCTGTTTGTGTGTGTCTTTCAAGATGGAGGTAGAAAGGCTGTATGGAACGCTCTGTAGTCAAGGTCGTGTCTTTCCTCCACCGCCGCTGGATTCCCTGTTTGTGACGAGTTGGGTCACGGTAGTGATGGGTAAGAAAGGGATTGTATGGAAATGTTGGTGTATCGTGTGTGTGTGTGTGTGTGTGTGTGTGTGTGTGTGTGTGTGTGTGTGTGTGTGTGTGTGTGTGTGTGTGTGTGTGTGTGTGTGTGCGCACGTGTGCGTGTGTGTGTGTGTGTGCGCGTGTGTGAGGATTTGAAGGAAGGTGGGTGGGGTTAACATAATGGGATCCCAGTGGTGGAAGAAGTACTTCGGCATTTTACCTTTATGTAAAAGTACAAATACCCTGACACAAAATGACCAGCAAAACTGAAAGTATCACATTGATGTTTCTCGTTGAGTAAAAACATTTATGTTTCTGTTCTTAAATGTACTTAAAGTGTTAAAGGTAAAAGTACTTGATGCCCCTATATATGGGTTTTCCCAACCTTTATTGTTCCGTGGACCATTTTTTTTTACCACAACAGTATCATTGTGCGTCTAACACGCCCGCTACCTGTACAACCACAAACATCATGTATTTCTCTCATATAGATACAGACAATGCCCATAATAATGTTATGGCTCAGTCAGTGGTAGCCCTGGGCTTGTTTGACAGTCCCATCAATTTTCCCCAAACGATTTATTTTTGCCGAATCATACCGACCTCGCGGCAATCAATTGGCCCCTCGATCATATGTTCCGCGGGCCGGTACCGGGAACCCCTGCCCTATACAACAGAGCCTATAATACAGCATACAGTGCTGCAAAGGTAACGTAGAAGTTGAATATCTTTGAAACTGAGTTTACTTGAATAAGTACAGATACTTGAAAGATTTGTTAATTTTACTTATGTATTTTTTCCACCACTGAGAATGAGAGAAATAATTACGAGTCACTGTTTTACTCAATACATTATTTTTTTTTTTACTCCTATGCGGGTAAAAAAAAGTATTGAGTCAAATGGCGACTCAATTAGAAAGTCCAAACTGAGTCTAAAGATCTAAAGATAAGATAAGAAGTAAGATAACACTTTATCAATCTCCTGGTGGCCAATTCAGGAAAGTTGAAAATCAGATAGATAGAGAGATAGATAGATAGATAGATAGATAGATAGATAGATAGATAGATAGATAGATAGATAGATAGATAGATAGATAGATAGATAGATAGATAGATAGATAGATAGATAGATAGATGGACAGACAAACATGTAGATAGATAGACAGACAGACAGACAGACAGACAGATAGATAGATAGATAGATAGATAGATAGATAGATAGATAGATAGATAGATAGATAGATAGATAGAGAGATAGAGAGATAGATAGATAGATAGATAGATAGATAGATAGATAGATAGATAGATAGATAGATAGATAGATAGATAGATAGATAGATGGACAGACAAACATGTAGATAGATAGACAGACAGACAGACAGACAAACAGACAGATAGATAGATAGATAGATAGATAGATAGATAGATAGATAGATAGATAGATAGATAGATAGATTCAAGATTCAAGATTCAAGATTTTTATTTGTCACATACATATACATACTTCCATACATATATGCAGTGAAATGTAATGCAACGCACCCGGTGATAGCACACAATAAGTCCTAGGAAAAAGTACAAAAATAAAATAAAAATAAAAAGTAGAAAATTCCTTTCTTATAGACCGACTAACTGACTCCTAAAACGTAATACAGTAAGTGGAATACTTATAGAATAAGATAAAAAATATATAGAATAAAATACAATAAAGAATAAATTGAAATAAAATGGAATAGGTTGAAGGAATATGCCTATGTATATACAGATATGTGCATTTAAAGTGGCATGTGAATTAAAGTGGCATGTGAATGTGAATAGTGTGAGGTATATAAAGATAGATACGAGATAATATAAAGATAGATAGATAGATAGATAGATAGATAGATAGATAGATAGATAGATAGATAGATAGATAGATAGATAGATAGATAGATAGACAGACAGACAGACGGACAGACAAACATGTAGATAGATAGACAGACAGACAGACAGACAGACAGACAGATAGAAAGATAGATAGAGAGAGAGATAGAGAGAGAGATAGATAGATAGATAGATAGATAGATAGAGAGATAGATAGAGAGATAGATAGATAGACAGACGGACAGACAAACATGTAGATAGATAGACAGACAGACAGACAGACAGATAGATAGATAGATAGATAGATAGATAGATAGATAGATAGATAGATAGATAGATAGATAGATAGATAGATAGATAGATAGATAGATAGAGAGATAGATAGATATATAGATAGATAGATAGATAGAGAGATAGATAGATATATAGATATATAGATAGATAGATAGGTAGATAGACAGACATTGTGCAACTATTATTTATGTATTATGCATTTGTAGTTATTTATTTATGGATACAAAATCATTTTCAAAATCTATTCAAATAGTAAAATTTCTTAAAGATGATTGAAGCAGTAACTGAGTATATGTAACTAATTAGTTACAAGACACACACACATTTAACCGGACAGACAAACACATACGTGATGCACGTAATCAATGGCAGGGATCCATATAATGTTTGGAAGAAGATAAGATAAGATAAGGTGACACTTTATTCAAGGGGACCTGCTATGCTTTTCCTTATTTTCTGTGATATATACATAATGTTAGTGCCGTATGTTCACATTAGACGCGGCCAGAGCTGTCAAACAAAACGCTGAGACTTCTGACTTCCCTCAACGCTCTGCTTCCAAAAGTGTTTTCTACTCTCTGCATGAGCCGATGTCAGTTTCTCCAAACAAAACCAATAAAAATAATGTGATTTTAATTGTAGATGTATTTACTTTATTTATTTTATTTTCCAACGTTTACATGAAACAAAAAATCCCTGCGTGCGAGGGTCCCGGTGCGTCGCGGTGCGGTGTCCGTGTCTCCCACAAGCTTGAAGCACGGCAACGAAAGTCGGAACAAACCTTTAAACGAGGTCTTGTGGATCTAATAGGAGTGAAGGTTCACCTGCTGGATGGTTTATTTCTCGCCTCAGATTCGTTTAGAAGCAGCTTTTGGTGGACTGATACGGTGAAATCAGCGAAAGTCAACCCAGAGACCATGCATAGACTCCATTGGCCCACAGAACCCGGAACTTGTGCTCAAACCGCACTGGCTCACACACCTCGTGGCCTCAGGAGGGAGGCTCCTCCCGCTGAAACAGAGCGTCAGGAACACTATGGATTTAGAGGTATGTTAGAATGGCTCTAACGCATAATCTGAGTGGTATTTCCAGCAGAAAAGCGTGGGAAAAAAAACATGTTTTGGGAACTAGTGTAAAAAGGAGCAAAATCAGGAGATGATTAAGAAGGAGAATCAATCCCGTGTGTGCGTGCGCGTGCGTGCCTGCGTGTGTGCGTGCGTGCGTGCGCGTGCATGTGCGTGTACGTGTGCGTGTGTTTGTGTGTGTGTTATAACTTTCAGGTAGCGGATGCAGATTATCCGTAACCATAAACCGACGGTTTAAAAACAAAGCTGCAAAAACACTTAAAACATTGTTTTTGTCTCCAAATCTCTCATGTTGTTGTTGCTTCCATGTGTCTTAGGGGGAAAAGGTTTACTCTCTCTCTCTCTCTCTCTCTCTCTCTCTCTCTCTCTCTCCCCTCGTGCACACACACACACACACACACACACACACACACACACACACACACACACACACACACACACACACACACACACACACACACACCACTCCTGTCAGGAGAGAGGGAGAGTGTATGTGGAAGCTGGAGCATGCCTGGGAATATTTTCCCTCAATTTGTGTTTGAGTGCTGGGAACATACGGGCGGCAGCGGAGGCCCTCCTTTGTCATGGAAACACCAATTTTTAATCTCGTGTCCATAAACGCAGCGCACCCCGGTCTCTGGCGGCGGCGGCAGTGGCGGCTAACCCAACTAAGGCGGGCATCGCAGGCGCTCGCTTAGTTCATTAGACATTTTTGCGAGGGGAGAAGACGAGAGGTGGTGAAAATGAACACAAACCTCGCCGGTGAATATCACGACCCGGTAGCGGTGGAAAGATTCACAACAGAACCATCGATTCATTTGTGTGACGACCTTGTTATCGCCTGTGCTATTCGGCCGCTGTTACAAGTTCCGAGAGAGGAAAGACGTTTGGCTCCGTCACACTTTTTTTTTTTTTTTTTTTCTTGCTTATTAGAAACAGATCTATAGATAGACCCGTGGCCACGCCCGCCTATGCGATTGACAGGCCCCACCTACGGTATCCCTGGCGACTGACGGTAACCTTGGTGATACCGCTGGTGATATGCTGCAGTCAGTGGGCGTCGCCAGGGCGTGATGCGAAAGCAGAGCCGAGGAGCGGCGCGTGCGCGTGCGTGTGTGTGTGTCTGCGAGAGAGAGAGAGAGAGAGAGAGAGAGAGAGAGAGAGAGAGAGAGAGACAGAGAAAATTAGTTGATACCTACAATACACACTTTCACCGTCAATCCATTGTTTGTTGACTCACTTTATTAGGATATAAGAAGAAAAAATAACAATGCTCCGACAATGCAAAATGTATAGTTCGCCATACTGAGAGAAAGAGAGAAAGAGAGAGAGAGAGAGAGAGAGAGAGAGAGAGAGCGAGAGATCCATGCAGGTAGCGCAGTCTCTGACAGAGCCTTCATTTTTGACATATCCTTTGATGATGGCATTGGCATTCTAAGAGCTTCACACACACACACACACACACACACACACACACACACACACACACACACACACACATAAAACACGCGTGTTGTAGCGGCGAAGGAGAGCGAGCGAGGGGAAGCTGTGGAATATAAAAGTGGAGCGTCTGGGTTCAGATTCGCCCTCACATCAGCACAGCCACTGGTGAACAGAAGAACCCAGAGGCTCTTCAGGGGCGCTTCCTTTCACTTTAGATGCTTTCACAGGATAAACACAAGTGTATGTGTGTGCGTGTGTGTGTGTGTGTGTGTGTGTGTGTGTGTGTGTGTGTGGTCACAGGTCCCTCTCTCCCCCTCTCTTTCTCTCCTCTCTCTCTCTCTCTCTCTCTCTCTCTCTCTCTCTCTCTCTCCCCCCCTTTGGGACTCTGTGGGACCAGAGAATAAATGGACTGGTTTCTCACTGCAAGGGCGTCGGTTTGGTTTTTTAACATTGGCAGCAACAATTTGCACCTTTTAAAAAAAAAACACAGACAGAAGCATATTTGTTATCTATTATTATTGTACTTATTTTAATTCAAAGAACTTGATCTTGTGAAGGTGTAATATAATGTTTTGTCATTACGTGTATGTATATATGTATGCATTATTTTGTAATTTTTTTTTATTATTAATAATAATCATATGATGATGACAATGATGATGATGATGATGATGCTGATGATTATTATTATTATTATAATTTATGATTATATATTACATAGTAATAATAATAATAAATAATAATAATAATAATAATAATAATAATAATAATAGTTATATTAATACTACTACTACTACTACGACTTATAATATGAATAAAAAAATTATAATAATTATTAATAATAAAAAAAATAATAATAATAATAAAAAAAAAATAATAATAATAATAATAAATATAGCTGCAGGCGGTAATACACAGGGTCCAGTTTATTCATTTTAGGTAGGGATTACAGGTACAACACCTTGGACTTACGTCTGCACCAATCCATGTGCACTTACGTCAGTGAATGTTGCTCTTCTGGCATTCAGTTTAAATATCCCAGAAGAACAGTGTTTTAAGAATTATGCTTGGGGAAAACGGGAGTTATATCGAAATACCATGTCTTAATTTACAAAAAGACACACACACACACACACACACACACACACACACACGCACACACACACACACACCTAGTTTGTAACCTGCACTGGACACGCCGAATGGACATTCTGAATCAGAACCTGCACATTTATAGTACATTGGATGATGACATCACAAAGCATCTTACTCTAAAAATCATTAAGTTCCATTAGTTTCGGTGAATCATGAACGTTAGGCTACTTTAGGTCAAATTGAATCCTTTTTTCACTAATTTCTGCTCCGTATATGCATATAGCTGGCGAAACCTGAACCAGAACATGTCTGCGATGTATGGGTTCTAATGACACCTCAACTGTGTCCGTACCTTTGGTGATCGTCCTGTTCTGGACACTTTAAGCCCAAAAATTCAGAGAATAATAAAAATCTGAACAATTAGAGCAAGAGATCCAGCCCAGGAAGATGTCATGCCACTCTCTTCCGGCACCTATACAGGTGTTGCGAGAGTGGAGTGCGTTGGTGGTTAGTGGTGTGTAGGTACAAATTGTATCTGTCAACACCTGCTCCTGGTAATAATAATAAATATAGCCGCAGGCGACAATACACAGGGTCCATTATTGACACCAATTACAAATTTTCGAGTTCCCATGGAATGTAGCATTAGTTCGTGCTGTTGCTCCTCTTTACATCACCATTATGTCTAAAACAAGTTCAACTTTCTGAGTTTACAGAACGCAGCATCGGCTCACGTAATGATGCGGTGACTCGAGTTTTTCCGAGTCCTGGCGACACGCACAATTACTAATACTGATACACTTGTTGCGAGTTATGACTTTATCCTAAAAATCAGAAGGCGGCTGTCTACTTCCTACAGTCCATGGAGTCCTGCCTCTGTGAATGATTACTCCGTGTGGAAGCTCCCAACAACATGGTTCTGAAACAAACACACAAAACGGATGAAACACGTCCCTCAGAGACATTTCATCAACTTTTTTTTCAATTTCATCAAAGTTTTGGGGCTAAACAGGATTCAAATTCTTAATCACTGCTCTGGAGCTGCAAGCAAACTCCATGTGAGGACACGAACGCCCAATATGTTTTGGACTGTTTTGGACTCCTACAGTTTGCGTGTTAGGACTGGCTCGAATGCTGCAGGAGGTACACGGCACCGGGTTCGATGGAACAGACTGCTTTCATATTTACAAGAAGCGAAAAACAGTCAAATATCAAAGAGAACGCCCCGCTGACGTCAAGCAGGAAGGAATTGGAAGATGTTGTCACAAAGCATCTCCACCATCACCACCTCACCTCGCTCCACCACCCGTTCGAAGGTTTCAGAACACTGGCGTGTCGGCGATGCACGAACGTTTGGCGACGGCCGGTAAAATTTTGTCGGTTTTCCCCTAATTCCTGCACCGCATGCCGATCGATGTGGATGAAACGTGTTCCACGAGATGTCTGCGAGGTCCCGGTTCTAAAGATACCTCAACAGTGTACGTATCTGCAATGGTCGTCCTGTTCCAGACACTTTTAGCCCCGAAAAGTGCCAAAAAAAATGCAGATTTTATAAATATAGCTGCAGACAGCAATGGGGTCCAGTATGAGGCGTATGATGGTGTGATGTGTGTGACACACAAGTCAACAAAACATCTTCTAGGTGACCTGTTGTCCATGTTAAAACATTCTGTATCTTGCTCTTAATAACTACAGTTAAACTGATAGCTGCACGCTGTTTGTTCCTGGAGCCTTGAATCATCCATCACCTTCATGAAATGAGCCTCTCAACAGCCATATATGTTGGGAATCAACAGGTTCAGTTAAAGGCTCTTCAGCTGCATTAATTTCTGTCAGAGATAACTTTTGCACGTTATTTTTAAGCGCTTTCTCGGTCGTTATTTCACCAGAGAGTTCAGAGAGTATTTTAGTCTTTTTTTGGAAGGGGAGAGTGACTGACCTCTAGGGCAGCACATTCCGCACATCGCTTCTTTGCCGCCTCGGAACTTCATTTTCTCTGTGGCATCCGAAACACGAAAAACACAAAATGAATGCAATTATTTCATAACACCAACACAATAAATACATGTTCCTTTCACCGTCTCATTTATTATGGTTAAAGGTGTAATTAACTACAATTCAAGAAGACATAACCAAATTAATTGTCTGTAATGGAATACACTCTTACATTATAAAGGCAACAAAGTTGATTAGTAATAAAGTAATAAAGGTCACATTATCCATATTCCAAACATGAAATATAACACCTATTGTGGAGTACCATGAGGTGTATCGGTGAAGCTAGTTATACGAGTAGTTTGGCTCTGTAAGGTTACAATGGTTGTCTTATTAATGCACTGCGCTTTGTTTAAGGAGAATACAGTTCAATAAAACATGGCACTTGTCCGCTGGTAATACTTAAATCAAATGCTTTTAAAACATAATAAAGGGTTATTATTAATAAAGTAATAAAGAAATAAAGGTAGTGAGTAGAGTAGTCCAACCATGGTAAGACAGCTTCATCCCACACCATGCACACTCTACTTTGTTCTCAGCTTGGGTGAAATAACGGCACACTTTGCTATTAGTGTGCTACACTAATAGGAGTCCGGATGGAAAAGTCGTGTAAAAAAAAAAAAAAAAGAAATCAATAATCGATGTAAAAAAAATCAATAGTCGACCTCACTGCCCAAGTCGACTAATCGATTGGTCGACGAATCATGCCCATCCCTACACGTGACCTTTTGATATTAGCAACAGGGAAGACAAAAACACAGTTTTTTACTAACTTCTCCTACAAATATCCACCAATGTAGATCAAACTTGGACCACGGCGTGTGTGGACTGCCCCAAATACAAATCGTATTCATTTCTTTCCGTGGGTTCAACGGTTTCTGAGCGCCAGATACTTTGACATGTGATAATGACTAGGAAGGTTAACAAAAACAATAGGGTTCCCACCCTTCGGCTCAATAATAATAATAATAATAATGCATTATTATTATTATTGTTGTGTTCCAAATAAATATAATTCAACAGTTCTAACTCATTATATCACCTCACCTGAGAACCAGTTGCTCCCTCCCTGTTTCTACTGTGCTGGCAAGAGCTGGTCGCAGTGTTTCCCACACCTCATAATAAAAGAAAAGTAGCTCCCGGTCTAAGACTAAATAAGGCGTCGAAACAAAATCATCAAGTCATAAACCTCCACCTTCCATATTTTAAACAGTTATGGACTCCACTGTTTAGCCTACACCCTCCCCTCTCCCTTTCTTTCTCCTCTGCTCATAAACTTGAAGTACATGCCTTATAAAACGTCTTATATCAGTGCATCATCATCAAATAGAAAATGGGCCATAAGTCCATAAGCCATAAGTCTGATAGCTATGTTTCCTCAAGCATTGATAGAGGAGATGAGTATACTGTAATATATATCTCAATGGATACTCAACTGGTAGGTGGATATGATATTGCACACAGTATACGGTAAAATACCATGGAAAGGATATCATCTCTGTATACCTGCGTGCACCCTCCGCTCCGCTGCTGGTCTCCCAATACAATGATGCATTGCTTTTAGAAACCAATTAGCCGGGCTATGGGTTACATTTGCGCCGAGTCAATACCAGACTCTGAGCTTATTGACAAAAGTCGATGGACACAGGTTAGCCGACGTTAAGTAGACCTAAGTCGCCGAAGAAGAAGTAGGAATACAGACCCCGGTTGGGGCGGGGCCATCTCCTCCTTCAAGCCTGCGCGGCCGATGGGTGGGATCGGTTGTTCTTTCCTCGTGCGGCTCGGAGAAAGATTGATTATCCACTCGACCTACGTGAAGAATAGCTTTGCCTCGGCCGCACGCGCAGCGGCTAATGATGGCAAAGCTGGGCGTAGGGCCCCCCGCGGTTGACTGAATTACCTTCGAGGTGAAAAAATATATATAAATGACACCGGCCCGTCGGAGCGTCCGGGGTGGCGGGCGCGGCGGGGCGGGGGTTGAGAGACGGGGATGAGGCAGTTGACCCTTCGTTTCCCGGTTGTCGCAGCTGTGGTAGTAGCCGTTCAGCCGTTTGGGGATTGATGACGCCACCGCCTGAGTGGCGCCCCTTAAGTTGTCCGAGTTTGTTTGGCCGCACATCGGCGCCAGCGGGGATTCGACGTCGGGCCCTGCGCATTATTGTGCGCCTACTGGAATCGATGCGACGGGGCCACCAGAGCTTTCCGCGAGGCTGTTAGGAGCCAGGCTAATAAGGCCCAAGCTCATCAATAGAGAAGTCGGCATTGGCTTGAATGTACGTACGCGGCGGCAGCGTGCACACCGCGCGATAGCGAAACTTCTCGGGATTTTGCAGCGAACGCGCCGCCGAGGGACCTCTTTTTAACTCTGCTAACTTTCCAAGGTTTCCCCACCAATGCCGCCCGTGCGATCGGTGATATGCAAATGGGGGGGGGGGGGAAGCACTCCGCGAAGAACAACAACACAAACAAAAGAGAAAAGACGAGAAATAGATTTTAAAATTCCGGCGGCGGTTGCTCGGTTTTGCGCTCCCTCTCTCTCCCTCCCTCTCTCTCCCTCTCCCTCTCCCTCTCCCTCCTGACTCCTAGCTGTTTGTCAGTACTCGGGCGGCTCGTCTGCAGCCTCCTTCGCGGGCTAACGTAGGAGGGCTGGGAGGCTCTGCGGGCTCAGTGGAAGCCTCGCCGACGGGACGGCGCTCGTTCGCCGGCTGCGGCGCGCGGCTTCCCAGAGAGGGTTGAGGCGGAGGCCAGCGATGTTCGCTCGTCTGTCGAACACGCACGCTGTCTGTCTTCCAACGGAGAGGGAGTGAGGAGGGAGAGAGAGAGAGACTCCTTGCGTCCCACGCTGCCTTCGTCAACACATTATCAATGTGCTGCGGCTAGCGTTTTGGGCCGGGTGCAAGACAGCGCTATAACCCAGAGACAAAGGGGAGAGAGGGAAGGGGTGTGAAGAAGGGAGTCGAATCGTTTTCATGACCGCTTTTTCTTCCTCCCCTTCCTCCTCCTTTTCCACTCCGCCCGACCCCGCCCCCCTGCACCGTCCATATCCTTGTGCCCCTTTTCTCCTCTCCTCTCCTCTCCTCTCGCTCTCTTCTATTTCCCTCTTCCTCCCACCAGGGAGATAGGTCATTACTCCGCTCCCCCAGGTTCCTCATAATCAAATATTTGACCTAATGAAGGGATTTAATTACTGGTTGCCCAGTGCTGGAGGTGTCAGATTACTGCTACTCCTTTTCATTTTGCCTGCCATTTATCACCTGCCTGACAGCGATGGTGCATATGCGTTTTGCTGGAATGTGTGTGTGATTAGTCTGTGTGCGTGTGTGCGTGATTAGTGGGTGTGTGTGTGTCCACAAACCCTTGGGTGCAGCATGTTGACAAAGCAGCTGTGCACATTTGTAGTTTTTCCGTTTTTTTTTGCAGAAATGCTTGGTGCAATTTGAAAATGGTATTTGATGACATTAATATTTCCCATGCTTCTAAGTTGCTCAGAGTACAGTTTAATGTGAATGTGTGCATGCGTGTGTGTGTGTGTGTGTGTGTGTGTGTGTGTGTGTGTGTGTGTGTGTGTGTGCGCGTTGTGTGTGTGTGCGCGCGTGTGTGTGTGTGTGTGTGTGTGTGCGTGTGTGTGTCTGAGTGGGTCTGAAAGGGATGCAGTGGGTGGTCCTCCCAAGCGTAAAATGAGCAACACTGAAGGCAATATCTGAGTGTGACCAGACAGTTTAGATTTAACTATGAATTAATAACCAGACAGTATCACAGCCCTGGATGAAGGCTTGGCCAACAAGGGGATGAGACAAAGGAGAGCCAATAACCAAGAGAGGGTGTGTGTGTGTGTGTGTGTGTGTGTGTGTGTGCGTGCGTGCGTGCGTGCGCGCGCGCGTGTGTGTGCGTGTGTGGATAAGGAAGGAAGGGATATCTCTTCTCAACCAAATATACCCACATACGATAAAAACGCAGAGGGGGTGAAACCAAAAGCGAGTCCAATCTCAGTGTCTTTCTGACGACCGTTCCTTCATCCAAAATACATAGTGTAGCTCCGTGTTATGTCGTTGTTATCTTGTCAGCGTGTTTAAAAACACTCGGGAGGGCTTTGCTTAACGTTTAGAGGCAGACACAAAGTGCTTGTCATCCCTGGCATTTTTACAAGGTAACGTTCAAGGCTACCGGTTTAGTTAACGGGGTGTGTGGACGATTTGGAAGATCGGTCGTTTTTTTGAGAAGGCAGATCGATGGTCATTTGAAATGCGTTAATTGAATAATCACTGGAAGCGCTGATACTGCACGTCACCATTTCAAGTTTAAGTTTGAAGGAATAATACGTCTGCGTGTTTATGTTTGGTTTACGTTTACTCGTTCCCGCGCAAAAGCCAAAGCAGGGAGTAAGAAATGTCCCACGGTGGAATCAGAGGCGAGGAAAAGACAGACAGACAGACAGACAGACAGATAGACAGATAGATTGACAGGCAGACAGACAGACAGAGAGACAGGCAGACAGGCAGACAGATAGACAGACAGACAGACAGATAGACCGATAGATTGACAGACAGACAGATAGACAGACAGACAGACAGATTACAAGATACAGGTATATACAAAAATTGTATATAGAATTTGAAAACAAAATACACAATAAAACCTTTTTTTACAAGAAACAATAATAATACACCTAACGAGAAACAATAAACCAGAAACATAAACCTAAAAATAAACAATGAATAATACAAAGTTCCAAATATACCATAAACCTAATGATAAACAGTTAAATATACATTAACATTATATATTAACATACAGTACATACATTAAATATAACGTGAAAATTAACAACAAAAGCAATACAATTTCTTAAGAAATAAACAAGAAGAACAAAATGTCAACATTGTAAATTCAATTTTATTCTATTTATTTATAATATTATTATTTATTTTGTTATTTTATATGATTATGGATATACACATATGTGTGTTTATCTGTATATATGTGTATGTCGACACATATGTGTATGTGTATGTGTATATGTATGTATATATATATATATATACATGTATATATGTATATATATATATATATATATATATAGATAGTGTGTGTGTGTGTGTGTGTATATATATATATAAATATTTATATATGTATATATAGTGATTGATTCAAAAACAACGTGTGTTTTTGTACATTATGTGTGTTTTGTCATGTATGTCATTGCTGCTGCAACTATGGAATTTCCCTTTGGGGATTAATAAAGTTCCTTATCTTTATGTTATCTGTACATACCCCAAACCTTGAAATGAACTAGAAGATTGAAAAATAAAAAAACACAGAAATAAACCTAAAATGAAACCGGAAATGCAAACAACCAATAAATAACAGAACACAATCAATAAACAAGAGCGATGAACACTTCCTGCGCCAGCTCTGTCACTTGCCTTGCTGCAAACAAGGAGCTGGGAGACAAAAACGCCAAAATGGACGGCGGGAGAAACATGCCGGGTCACATCCTCTCAGGCAAAGTGAGGCGAGGCGCGTCGAGGAGGCCGGTTCCCCGACGCCTGTCCCCGTTCCTGCTGTCGACCCCCCCGCCCCCCGCGCCTCTTCCTTCCCCCGGTTCTCCAGACCCGAGACCCCCCCGAGGCCTGACCCTGTCCGCTCATGCACTACTCTGCCTGTTGATCCGAACACGGGTTAAACGAGTGTGAGGGAATTCTCAGGGAATTTCTGAGGCGGTATTCCCGTATACCACCGTTCCGTTCGGGCTCCGCCTCGTAAATCAGACTAATTTCATCTAATGAGGGGAAGGGAGGTCAAACCTTGACTCTGGACATGTCTGCGGCCTGCCCGTGTTTGTGTGTGTGTGTGTGTGTGTGTGTGTGTGTGTGTGTGTGTGTGTGTGTGTGTGTGTGTGTGTGTGTGTGTGTTTTGTGTGTGTGTGTGTGTGTGTGTGTGGTTTTTTTGTGTTTGTGTGTCTTCCACAGTAAGAGAAGTAAATGAGTAAACAGCAAAGTCAATAAACCTCAAAAAAACGAAGCTTCTGTGTGCACCAAACAAACCAAAACACAAGTTTTTAGATTTGGATATTGCCCTAACACCAGACTAATATGGGATGTATCTGTATCGGAGAATGTCCCTGTGGGAGTCTCTGCCCACAGGTAAGGGTTTAGGGAGGGAGACCGTTCTGTCCCCCTTACAAAAATCCTACACCAAGGGCCATGACATAACTATTGGATAAACTATTGTGTCATAAAACCCGATTGTACTAGGCCCACGCTTGCAGTCACGGTCTAGTGAATATAATGGATTATATTGGAACCCGGTATGTGATATTTACTGTACGGAATTTGAACCTGGGTGCAGAGAGGGGTACATCCCTTGGACTGGTCTTCCATACGTCGGGTACTTCATGTTTCCCCAAACCTTACCCACACACCCCATCTAAGACCACCCCAACCCACCGTGTAGAGACACTCCGGCTGAGCTGATAAAGACTTTCCGGATCGGCCGACCTGGATCAGCCTGACTAAAAACCTGAACGCCGTGGCCCCTGAGGAAGGTCGAGGCTGCACCATTGCTGTCGTCTTAAGCCACGGCATCGAAAGCATCTGATCAACCCAAAGCGCCCCCTCCTTAGCTCCTCCGCAGCTGAAGCTTTTCAAAAGCTGGGCCGCCGTGACGGATGTCCGCGGCGCACGTCCTTCCGTTTTCGCCCTCCTCTCCGGCGTCTTGCAAGCCGTCGCACGGCGCCGCCTGCCGCGTCCGCTCTTCGGTGGGTGGTCTTCTTCAAGTCCGCCGGCGTAAAAAAAAGGTAACCTAACCGAGTATGAGCGACAGACCGAGAGAAACAGGCTTCGACGGAAATGCGGAGTGGCATCCATTTCACGCCGGGGGAGGAAGGAATTGGACGGTAAAATCACACATTTGCAGTTGATCCATCGCCGCTCAGGACGCCACGAGTAGGCAAAACGCACAAAAATCGCAAAGATGAAAACCGAGGGTTTCTCGGAATTGAAGGAGGTGGCGACAGCAACGGATTCCAACGCGTTCCCAGTGCTGCGCTGTTTCGCTTAAATCAGAAACTTCTTTTCACCTTGAAATCATCTGGTTGGGATTGCCCCTTTCCTCGTCGGTTTACTTTCAAGCGCTGTTTTGTCTTTGAACATCGTCATCGCAAAACCTCTCTAGCGTGTCCCGTGTCGCTTTTTCTCATGCCAACCACTGTGACCAAGGGAGGATTACAACCCGAATCCCCGCCCACGGGCGCGCACGCACGCGTACGCACAAATACAGGCGCACACAAAGGGCCCTTCTTGGCTGGTGGGTTCTCCTCCTCTCAGTCTCCGGTCCCAACAAAGCGTCCCTCTCTTCATGCCGCAGATGGGGGGCTCGGGGCTTGGCACCGGCGGGGAATAGACTCGCCGGACGTAATCGGGAAGTTGATCACAGGGACGCGTGTTAAGTTGGACGGGCCGGGGTTGGGGATGGCGGTGGTGGTGGTGGTGTTAGGATGAAGCGCGTAGAGAGGATGCTTTGTTGTGATATGAGAATCAAAATAGGGCGGTGCGGGGGGGCGAGGAGGGACACAGCGACAAGAACAAAAGAAATGCCGGGGCTGAGCCAAAATCGAGTCGAGACGGGCTTTAAATGATCTGAGCCGCCAGGGTGCGCTTGAATCCCAGCCAGAGCGTCTGGAAAGCAGGAAACAGCGCGTCGCATCTGCCGCGGCTCGCCGCGTGCGTTTCTTATCCCTCCAAAACTTCCAGTCACTTCCCTTGCAGTCGCTTCTCATTTTGTCCATCGCCCTAATATCCTTCCTAGATTTGGAAATCTGATTGAGAAATCTTTGTCTCGCCGCTTCGTACTGTTGTGCGGTTTGGGAACTTGAGCTGTTTCCCCTTTGTGTCACGCACAACACACAACGGTTGGAAGTGTCATGCATTTGTATAACCATTGACCTGCTGGACTTACTGTACACCCACAATTGGAGACCAAGGCGTTTACAATCCATGACACCTTGAAGAGCCTTCTGGATGTTGGAGTCTCTGCTCAGCCTGACCATTGCACTTTTAACTTTTGTTGGTGCAAAGACGTATCGCTCTCTCAATATTTCTGTATGTTCTGAGACCCATTGAACACACCCATATCTGTTTGTTTCAGGCGGACAGATGTAGACGTAGACAGTTCAGAGGCGGTTCAGGGCAGACGGAGACGCTTGCGTCTCTTTTTGGTGTCTGGGCCAGAAGTGGAGACATCAGGTAATTAAAAATAAAAAGTGAGAGAAAGAAAAAGGGAGAGCAAGCGAGGGAGAGAGAGAGAGAGAAAGAGACAGAGAGACAGAGAAAGGGAAGCGGGGGCGTAGCGTAGCGCGATAATGGACAACTTGCATTGCAACGTACAGCTTTGCCAGACAAACACAACTCGTCATTAGCCGTGGCCAACCCGGAATCAAACACATGTGGAGTTTGGTTTTTCAAACACCTACTCGCACAAGCAGAACCTTTTCTGTTCCCTGCATACAGAATCGCAGCTTCATTTTTGTTTGTGCACCTGTGTATGCTGTCGGTGTGCATACTCGCCATTTAAAGAGTGTGTGCACACATGTGAGGACGAGGTTTGCACCGTGTTGTGTGTGTGTGTGTGTGTGTGTGTGTGTGTGAGCGTGAGCGTGCGTGCATGCGTGTGTTTGTGTGTGTTGTGTAACTCTGTGTTAGTGTGTGTGTGTGTGTGTGTGTGTGTGTGTGTGAGCGTGAGCGTGTGTGTGTGTGTGTGTGCGTGTGTGTGTGTGTGTGTGTGTGTGTGTGGTGTGTGTGTGTGTGTGTGTGTGTGTGTGAACGCCGCCAAAGTGCCCGTCCAGCGGTTAAATATTAAGGTGGAACTGTCAGGCTGCCTTGCAGTGAACGTAGCTCATAGGCACATCAGAGAGAGAGGGAGCGAGAGAGGGAGAGAGAGAGAGAGGGAGAGAGAGAGAGGGAGAGAGAGAGAGGAGGAGGGAGGGAGCTCTACATACAGAGAGGTAGATAGGATGACAGCTAGACGGACAGATGGACACACAACAACAAAAATTAAGCTGATCCAAAAAGAAAACAACTGGGACAAGTGGACACGGAAGGCGAAGGGTACACCGAGCTCCCTGAATGCATGGATGTATTTTCTTCCCGTTTTCTGTTTGTTTTGGGTTCCCATGGCAGCGGTCAGTGAAGTTAGCTTGTGTCAGGTAACTGTTGGTTTGACCCCCGTCTTTGAAGCATACAAGCGTTGGACAGGCTGGTCGGGTTGCACTCTCCCACGCGTGCAGGTACACATGGCTTTCAGACTCACTCAGATATACGCCTTCGACGTACACAAGCCCCCGCCAGTGGGAGGACGTAAGTGGAGCTGTGTTTGCGGGAACGGGTGGTGCAGATTTATCAGTCGTACAAAGTATACAGTATGTGGCACGGTGGCGCAGTGCACTGCACTGCTGCCTCACAGCAAGAAGGTTTGATTCCCGCCTGGGGCGCTGTTGGCACCATGCTCCGGCGGGTTATCTCCCACATAGGAGCCTTTCTGTGTGGAGTTTGCATGTTCTCCCCGTGCTCACATGGGGTTTCCTCCACCTCACGTCAGTAAGGACCCCCACCAAAAACATGCACACATCATTGTCTGACCAGCGATGGACACCTGGTACCAGGTCCCCGGGCGCAGCGACGAATGCTGCCCACTGCTCCTGGCTGCCCCCCCGGAGGAAGGACAAGCCAGGATGGGAGAAATGCAGAGGCCTCACTTCACCGGCCACCACCCAAAAAGCATGTGCGCGTGTGTGTGTGCGTGTGTGTGTGTGTGTGTGTGTATATATATGCATGTGTTGTAGTGCGATGTGTCGTGTGACGAATAAAGATTCTTCTTCTTCTTCTATACCGTACCATAGAATCCCAACAGGTGATTTAAGGCCACACAGTATGTATACAACTTGAAAACATGAAGAGAAAAGCAGCAGTAGTGCTTTACCTTGGAGACGGGTGATAATAACTGGTTGAGCATGGCCATTTAAAGACGAAAGGAGAAACGCACTGAATCTAGCTAAGCACCTGAAAGGCCGATTTATTCACGATTTTGTTCGCGTTTCAGCACGGGGTTCGATTCACGCTGATTTCACATTTACAACACTCATTCACTTGAATGATTGTGGGTTTAAATGCCGAACCCGGAATCGCTTCGGATCGCTCCACGCGGCGTCTGTGCGGGGAAATACAGCAACGCACGCCGCACGCCGATCGTCGTACCGTCGAGTAGGTCGAGGAAGTGTGCACGGGCGTGTTTCCAGAGCGGCAGCTTTTCCCCTAGCCGAGCCCGTCGGGGGGGGGGGGGGGGGGGGGGGGGAGACGCCGAACACTGGAGCCGAACGGGGGGAAAAGTCCAGTGCGATTTCAG
>NC_137199.1:11338120-11355620 GCF_960531495.2 Zeus faber | reverse complement strand
ATGATTTAAGCAGCCACACCTATCTTGGGTCGAGGTAATTGGGTCAAGGATCAAGGCGGCTGTACGCCTGTTGCTCATGAGAGCAATCAAGGAGCAACAGGTAAATCACCCATCCCCACACACACAGGGAAAGCCTCTGTCGTGACAAATTTCCATCTGCTCCCGGCTTGTTACATCTTGCCACTCTCTACAATAAACTCGTGTGTCTTTGTGTCACCCCCTGCAATGTATTTTTTTTTGTTTTTATTTTATTTTATTTTATTTTCCGACCTTTACATAAAACAAAAAAATCCCTGCGTAGGGTGCCCCAGTGCAGAGTCCCGGTGTGGTGTTGGAAACAAAAGTAGAAACAAACTTTTAAATTAGGCTTTGTAGATCTCAAGTGAAGATTCAACACCTGGACTCAAATTATTTATTTATTTATTTATTTTTTAACCTGTGCTGTCAGCATGCTGGGCATACAACACAGAGTGTTTGTGTGCTACTGCATCTAGGACAGAGTTAGTCTGCAAGTAGAGTTCAACTTCTCAACCTGCAGTGCAACTCTTTATTAATTCTTTAATCATTAAGAACTGCTGCAATACCTTCGGAGAAATATTTTACCATGTTTGGGTCTATAAACAAATAATCACTACTCGAAGAGGGGGCGATTCACCATGGTGAGACAATTAGACATGTACACAGAAACATGACATCAGACGACCACATTGATTGAAAAACAGAGTTAATGAGGTCCAGGAAAACTAGAACTACAACTGGTCACGTGGCCTCTTCCTGTCATAGTTATGGCAGTAAATGAGGGAGGAATGGAGAGGGATGCAACCAGGAGGGTGCTGGGGTGCGTTCAAAGCAGGTGTTGGTGGTGTGTGCGTGTGTGTGTGTGTGTGTGTGTGTGTGTGTGTGTGTGTGTGTGTGTGTGTGTGTGTGTGATGTGTCCACCGATGAGTGTACAGGACCTATCCCAATTGGTTCTGGTGTATAAGGTCGGAATTATGTTGGGGCGCCTCCAAGCGGCTGAATGGTCCTCGAAGCCCCCCCGAGCTCTGCAGCCGCATAGACACCCCACGGCTGCGGGAATGCACCCCGCCCTGCAGCCACGAAAGACCCCCAGAGAAGTCGGAAGCCCACGGAGTTTGCCCCGAGGAGCATAACCCAGTCCCAAGGAGCACAAGGCGCCCTGCACCCCAGCGTTGCGCACATACAACCTACCCCCAAGTTCAGGCACGAGAGGCAGCCGCAGGCGCAGAACCTGGGCCGCGGGCGCCAGGCACCAAGCACAGGCCCGGAGCAAGGCCCCGCGCCGACAGACCTACTCCTCGCCCGAGCCGCCCGCCCTGCAGGCGAGCCAGTGGGACCCTCATACCCACTCACGCCCTTCGCAAGGGCGAGGTCCGCCCCATAGCAGCCAACCAGATGCCCCACCTGGCCGCGAGCCCCAAGCGCCCATCCACGTAGCAGAGTTTGCTCAGCACAGTGCACCCGGATGTTAGCCCCCCGCCCCCGCCGACACCAGGCCGCCAGATATATGGACCCTTCACCACCCACCTGCCATACCTGGAGGCACCCAACCTACAGCGACTCAGAGCGATCCGCCATACGTGGATTTCTTCAAAACTGATTTTGGTGGACTGATGAGGGGAAATGAGTGAAAGTTGACATACTAAATCCAAAGGAACCCAGAAGTAAAGTTCAAACCCCACTGAATCGCAGAACCTGGACTTGTGCTCATTGGCTCACAGAACAAGGGACCTCAGGAGGGAGGCGCTACCCAGCAGAAGTGTCCTGTAACAGCATGGTTTAGAAGCATGTTAGAATGGCTAGAATGCATAATCTGAGTGATATTTTGAGCAAAAGAAAATTCAAGACATGTTTTGGGGACCCCAGAGACCTATATTACCTTAAGCATAATACTGTTGGCCCCCTTTAACGAGGATATGATTCATCTTGGAGAAAAGGATAAAATGATATCATATAATATATCATAACACAATAACGTGGGTTTATCATTCCCAGGGTGGGGATGAAGGGATGGTCGTGGGCTACCTGGATCTATCTGGCTTCCTTTTGTCGCCAGAAGATTTGTTCATCACACAATCACCATTGTGTCTTCGCAGAGCGAGAGGAAGCGAGAGACGGTGTGAGGGACGCAAGGAGAGAAAGAAGGAAAGAATGAAAAAAGGGGAAGCAGGCAGGGTGATATGAGATGGACAGAGAACAAAGAGTCTCTGTGTCCTTGTGCCCTCGGCTCACCGACACTCCTATTCCCTCCCTTCAAAACCGCCTCCTCAACGGTGCCGCCTCGCAACACACGTGTGCTAGCATTGCACACTCTTTCTCCCTCTCTCTCTCTCTCTCTCTCTCTCTCTCTCTCTCTCTCTCCCTCTCTCTCACAGACACACACACGCATGCACGCATGCACACGCACAAACATACAAGAACAATCATGAACAAACATTAACATAAATTGATAACATTCATAACACATCAATAACACATTAATAACACAGGTATACACATTCAACGCATGCACCTTGCACACACACACTCTGGGTCCCCCTTGTTGTAGAAATATGAAAATGTATGGCGTGTGAATGGGTTAATTCCTTCCCCAAATTTTCCCCCCAAATTCTTGGAATAGCGATCAAAGAATTTGGCCGTCATCTCGAATGACAAGTATGAACATCTGAAATAATATGCGTGGTGACGGCAATAATAATAGTATGTACACATGCTTGGCAGCGTGTGTGTGTCTTCACTAACAAAGATAATGAAAGATGAAATTCAATTTTGTGAACTTCTCCATGAAAATGGAAACATGCTCTCGGCGAAGAATCAGTTTAGGTGGAGTGAGAGAGAAGAAGGGATGAGACGAAAGAGAGAGAGAGAGAGCGAGAGAGAGAGAGGGAGATAAATAATCAAATGACGGTGACTGTGAGACAGGTTGAAGTGGGAAGCAGCATCAGTGTAAAGCGGTGGAGTTTAGATTACACTCACCTATACATGCATAATCAGCATCAGCATCACTTTTTATTACATTTAGGGACTCCAAAAAATGCTATATTCATTGATTAATATACTTATACTTAGAGAGCGTATTTGGTTAGTTGGAATGTTGTTCATTAAACACAATGACATCATTTTACTCCGACCTGTTAATAGACAGTTCATTTCTGTGTGAAGATGCATGTAAAAATATAAAATATTTGCCACCATATTTATTTCGTGACAGTTTTCCCAGCCTTGCACACAATATTCAGAGGTTTGGATTTAGTTGCCATTGTGAACGCAGTTGCCCCAAAGTTGAGCTTTTCTGTGTGTTTGCTGGCACCCTGACACTATTAGTGCTTTGTCTTAATGTTTTTTATGCCTGTCTATGTGTGTCTGTATATGTGTCTGTATGCGTGTGTGTGTGTGTGTGCGTGTGTGTGTGTGTGTGTGTGTGTGTGTGTGTGTGTGTGTGTGTGTGTGTGTGTGTGTGTGTGTGTGTGTGTGTGTGCAGATACTCCACAGGTAGCTTCCCTCGGTCTGATAACGAAGTGCTGGTTGTTATGAAATCAACAGGCAAGTCAGCCAATCCTGTGATCTTTTCCCGCGGCCTCAAGAGATTTTATGTGCGTGTGTGTGTGTGTGTGTGTGTGTGTGCGTGCGTGTGTGTGCGTGTGATCCTGTGGCCCTGCCGGTCCGTGTGTGCGTGTGTGTGTGTGTGTGTGTGTGTGTGTGTGTGTGTGTGTGTGCATACCGTGTGTGTGCGTGCCTGCATGCGAGGTGGGAAAGGGTGGAGAGCAGCAGGCGACTCCCAGCCGGAGCGGGCGCCCCGTTGGCCAGCGTCGTCTCCCCGGGACGATCCGATTGGCTGCCGGGGCCGGCAGTCAGCCGAGCACGCAGGTAGGGGAGGGGCTTGGCCTGGCTCTGTTGCTAGGTTACAGGTATACCCAATAGATGTGGAGATATGGAGATAGAGTAGAGATAAGGAGGATGAGGATGGGTGTGGATCCTGTCTGTGGCTCTGCGTCCTTGCGCATGCGGGCGCACATGTGTATGCTCGAGTGTGCATGTGCGTGTGTGTGTGTTAAGGGATGGGAGGGGCTGTTCAGAGCGAGGGTCAGGGGGTTGCAAGCGAGAGGGAGACAGAAGGGGAGTGACTGCAAGTCAGAGGAAAGAGAAAGAAAGAGAGGGATAGATAAAAAAGAGGGAGAGGTTATTTATAAAGTCTTTTTTTATATAAGGTCTCTTTTACACACACACACACGCGCACACACACACACACACACACACACACACACACACACACACACTGTTTACTCCACGCCACCACAATCCAAATGGGCAGGTTCACCCAACAGGGGGAACCATCGTTTGAGTCATCGTTTAACGTTTGAATTTCCCCGGTGATAAATTTGCCAGGATAGCGACGCTTTAGCACGAATGCAAAATCGATTTCCTGTACTGGCCTTTGATTTGCACTAATGGTACGGGCCCCGCACTTCACCGACTCATTATTCAAGTTATGATTGTCCGGCAGAGCCCGGGCCAACGGTCGCTTTGTAATCAATTACCAGGCTAATGTATTAATCACACACTGTTCCAGATAACGCTGTTCTGGGAACAGCTGTTCCACCGCACTTAGATGGCAATCATGGGGCGGTCAGTCGCCGCTAATCGAGTTCATTCATCAAGAGAAGAACACACACATGTGGGTGTGTGTGTGTGTGTGTGTGTGTGTGTGTGTGTGTGTGTGTGTGTGTGTGCACGCGTGCGTTTCCGTGGCTAAAGATCCCCCGATGACTACTTTTCCAGTCTATTGAGATACGTGGGCCATGTCTTCTTAGGCCCCGCTTCCAAATTCCTCCTTTCCAGTGTGTGGATTCTTCCCGTTGTCACCCTCGTACCGTTTAAAAATAGCATTTAAGCGCCGCGCAGCCGGGACATCTCTCGGTATCAACGGCGTTAGATCCGCCTCTGTGTACTCCCCATTGGCGCGCGCACACACACACGCACACACACACACACAGGAGTGCATAATCGCCCCCGCCTGCCCACCCGGATGTACATTAAAGCAGATGCGCGCAGGTGGAGCCGGGGGCGGAGGGCGGAGGAGGCGGGTGAAAGCGCAGAGCTAGCACTTCCCCACAAGCACGGCGGCGACGCGGCGGAGGCTCTTCTGAGGATTGAGAGTGGTGATTGGCTGACGGGAGCCATCGGCACTCCACCATCGCAGGCACCTGGCCTTAGCGGAGCCACCCGCGCGGAGGCCAAAATCCAATCGCTCGAAATGTCGAAGCGAGTGCGAGTCCGTGAGTCTGTGGCTGAAAATCCGCCGCTCGTGAAGCGTCGCTTCCGGGGCGGCTGGGATTCCTCTCTGTGTCTTCTTGATACGGGGATGAGTTAACTGCCCGATTTACTTGCGTGAATTGGAATTCGCATTTCGTTCACCCCTCTTCTAAAGAAGGTTTTTACCATGATCGCCATTCCGCCGCTTGTTTCCAGCCGATTCCAAAGGCCAGACGAGACATTTTCCCGAGGTTATCGGGTTCGAGCAAACAACTGATCAATTAATAATCAGCCCTTTACCCTTTTTTTTGCGCCCCCCCCCCCCGACCCACGGCGACTTTCTTGGAAAGCATCAGCTTGACTCGACGTTTTTTTAGGGCCCGGGGGCCGCTTTGCGAAGACGAACCCGGCGATGGATAACAAACTATGGCTGTCGATCCTCTAATCGCCCCCCGAAAAACATTCCTGGGAGTGATCACCGTGACTCCACCGCCGCCGCCGACCGGGGCCAAGAACATTCTGCGCTCGCCGGGGGGAAAAAATAAATAAAAAAAATAAAAAAAACGATGCACCAGGGATTCCAGCGGGCGAGATAGCGAGGCAGATAGAGCGAGATTCCAGGGAGAGAGAGAGAGAGAGAGAGAGGAGCTGGAAGAAGAGGAGGAACTCCACTGCATTCCAGCTATAAGTGGGATGAATGACCCTCTATCTCTTCACATTTCACTCACCCCGAAACGTCGCTCCTCTCTCTCTCTGTCTCTCTCTGTCTCTCTGTCTCTCTCTCTGTCTCTCTCTGTCTCTCTCTGTCTCTCTGTCTCTCTCTCTCTGTCTCTCTCTGTCTCTCTGTCTCTCTCTCTCTGTCTCTCTCTGTCTCTCTGTCTCTCTCTCTGTCTCTCTCTCTCAGCCCAGGATGTCTCCGTCATGAACCCTTCACTCTAACCCGGGGGTGTTGGGGGGGGGGATGTTATTCTTTCCTTTTACTGTCAATTCATCTCTCCCTCCTCTTTCGCCCGCTCCTTGTCTCGCTTTGTTCCGTAAACGGCCCCAACAAGTTATTACTCATCTCTTTCAGTCAGACTCCAGCGCTCCGTCTTTCGCTTTAAATTTCCTCCTTCTTCTTTCCCGGACTGATTTTATTTACATTTTTTTTTTGCTGATTCATCATCTCGGTTTTGGGTGGAAAATGGAGATGATGGCTGGCGTGGAGGGCTGCCGATGCCGGGCTGCCCGATGAGAAACTTAACAGGAGCGGAGGGTTATAGAAAGGGTGGGTGAGAGAGAGAGGTGGGGGGGGGGGGAGAGGTTTTTCCTAGAGTACCCAGGCAGCCTGCCCCGGCGGTCTGTCTGTCCGTCCATCTGCTCGCCTGTTACCGACTGGCTTCCGCGCTCCCTCCGCCTCGCCGCCCCCCGAATTCCCACCAAATTTCCGCAGACGCTCCCGTCGAGATCTTGTCGGGGGTTCGGGCGGTGACTGCTGTTATTTCGGGTTCCGCGCCGTCTCGAAAAAAAAGTGTGTTTGTATTAGACTAATGTGTTCCCTTTCTTCTTTTGGCCTGTCTGCTTCATTTTCCAACACCTAGGACTGCATACCTTCCACACACACACACACACACACACACACACCACACACACACATGCACCCAAATACACACACAAGTACATTAACACACATGCACATGCCGTTATGCAATCACGCAAATATGCACACACACACACGCACACACACACGCACACACACACACACACACACACACACACACACACACACACACACACACACACACACACACACACACACAGACAGAAGGACTGTCTTAGCCACTTAGAGTTATGTGAATCAGTGAGAGAGAGGGAAGAGGGGAGGATGGGATACTAATGGAATATTTAAAGAACAGGAGGGAAGAGAGAGAGAGAGAGAGAGAGAGAGAGAGAGAGAGAGAGAGAGTGGAGGGGGGTTCAAGAGAAGCGGGTGAAGCAGAAAAAGAAGAGAAAGAAGACGATGGAGTAGAGACAGAGGAACCTTGCTCTCCTTGGAGGTGTGTGTGTGTGTGTGTGTGTGTGTGTGTGTGTGTGTGTGTGTGTGTGTGTCTGTGTGTGTGTGGAAGGAGGGAGTAGCAAGGGATGACGGTGGAGGAAGAATAAGTCCCAGGGCGCTAGTTTAGCTGAGAGCCTGTGACCCAGAGTCAGCCTCTGGGATGCAGCCATAACAGGGGAGAGGTTCACTCCAGCTGTGTGTGTGTGTGTGTGTGTGTGTGTGTGTGTGTGTGTGTGTGTGTGTGTGTGTGTGTGTGTGTGTGTGTGTGTGTGTGTGTGTGTGTGTGTGTGTGTGTGTGTGTGTGTGTGTGTGTGTGTGTGTCTGTGTGCATTTGCGTGTGTGCTTTTGGCCTCTGCTGTTTATTCATATTTTCCACCGCTCTTCTTCCTTTGCTTCTGTCTATTTTACACTTTTTATTTCCTTTTCGGGGTCACAGACAGTTGACGTGTTTGGCCCTGGCTTCAGGAGCTAAACCTGAACGGAACCGTGCTGTTACTGTGTGTGTGTGTGTGTGTGTGTGTGTGTGTGTGTGTGTGTGCATGTGTACATGAGTGTATGTGCACAATTTGGCAAGGGGAGAAAAAAAAAGGATAATTTGCAAATGAGTGAGAGGATGGAGGCTACTGTGTGTGTGTGTGTGTGTATGTTTGTGCGTGTGTGTGTGTGTGTGTGTGTGTGTGTGTGTGTGTGTGTGTGTGTGTGTGTGTGTGTGTGTGTGTGAGACTATGGAGTTGTGCTTGTGCAGTGGGCGCACACAGCTCGGACGTGTGCGCGCGTCCTGCGAGCGTTTTTAAGCGACCACTCTATGTAATGAGCTGAGCAGGTTGACAGGGACGGGATTAAATCACTCAGGCAGCTGCTCACACACACACACACACACTCACACACACACACACACACACACACACACACACACACACACACAGACATAGACACTGCCAGAATGTTTGTCAGTGTCTGTGTGTGTGTGTGCGTGCGTGCGTGTGTGTGTTGGAAATACTAAAAAAATTCAGTGATGTTGATCAAAACCAAGTATTCAACGGACTTAGTGTTGTTGGAAAAATCAGTCCTGGGAGAGTCTGGGCTGGTTCCGTTTGCCAAGGAGCCAGTGGATCCTCCATATTTTGGAAAAATCACTAACACATTCAAACTCAAATGATGCCAAATAAATAAAGGTCATTTTAAAGTAAATCTAAGAGAAATACCAACATCATAAGGAGCCTATTGATAAAGGAGGCTCAGAGCTTCTCGTCATAGTCACCCTCCTCCGCCATATCTGGCCTGTACTGTCGGCGTGTTTGGGGCAAACCCAACGCTGTTCCCAACCTAAACAAATCATTTATCTCGCTTGACAAATGTGTCTTACGACTTAACCGTAATCACACCTGTCTCTCTCTCTCTCTCTGACTTATCCGATTTTCCTTCCCACCGTTCTATTGTCACACACACACACACGCACGCACGCACACACGCACACACGCACACACACACGCACGCACACAGAAATCTCAGATAAATATATTTAGCGATCTGTTAATCATAATCGTTTTCCAAAAATAAAAACCCGGAGGATAGCAACGTCATAAATGGCTCAATTTGTCACGGCTTTGATTAGAGAAGACCGCTATTGATATATCTGCGGCACAACGCTCCTTTAATCTGTGGAGCTGGGAACAGCCGTACTACTATTGTACAACACCGTATTTAGTTACGACTCAATGGATGAATGAACCAACGTGTTTCGTAAGTGAGTCACTTGTAAAGCTAAATCTGTCTGTGTGTGTGTGTGTGTGTGTGTGTGTGTGTATGTGTGTGTGTGTGTGTGTGTGTGTGTGTGTGTGTGTGTGTGTGTGTGTGTGTGTGTGTGTGTCTGTGTGAGTCAGTGCAAGTGCATGTGAGTGCAATTACGCATCTGTGTCTGCAGGCGCATGTGTGTGTGTGTGTGTGTGTGTGTGTGTGTGTGTGTGTGTGTGTGTGTGTGTTTGAATATGTGTGTGTTGGCGGGTGCGTGTGCACGTACTGTGCGTGCACACGCCTGCCCTCGTGGATGCATGCATGCAGGCACTTGTGTGAGAAAGCTGGCCGGCGATTGCAGGGCTGTGAGTCAGATGAAACACACACACACACACACACACACACACACACACACACACACACACACACACACACACACACACACACACACACTGACACCAGATCAAATGCACACGCTAGCAGCAGTGGACCAAGCTCGGAGCCTCCGGGCCCGACCGGGTGCGACTTTGATCCTCGGCACAACATCCGCTCTTGCTCCGCTGCAGTGCCACCTGTCATCCTGCCATCCCTCCATCCCCCTTTTCCTCCCTTCTCTCCCTCTCACTCTCGGTCGCTCGTCCACCTCTCGGGTTGCTCTTTTCGGCCCTTTAAATAGAACCCGCCGCGCAAACAAAGGATCCTCCCGGCGTAACCGGACACCCGGGGGGGTTGTACCTTCCCCCGTTTGGAAACCTTGCAGGACGGATCCCAGGCCTCCCAGGGCGGCTCGCGGTTAGTGTCCCTGTCTCAATGGCCGAGAGGGCAGTAATAAGACAGCGTGTGTTGGGAAAGCTGTGTGTGTGTGTGTGTGTGTGTGTGTGTGTGTGTGTGTGTGTGTGTGTGTGTGTGTGTGTGTGTGTGTGTGTGTGTGTGTGTGTGTGTGTGTGTGTGTGTGTGTTATTTTAAATCTAAGCCAGATGTGAATGGCAAGGTACGGTTGGATTACACTTTCCAGGAATAGTTTTTCCCTCGGTCATTCAATCCCAACAGTGATATGAGCGAACCTTTCCTGCCCTATTCGGAATATTACCTTAGGAACTCAGATCACTAAGCTCGATTCAACCATGCTCAAAAACTTGGAAAGATTATTTCTTCTTCCCACAGAAGTAGTAGACTTGGTATTCCAGCCATGTCTGAAACGTCTATTCTCATCCCACAACGGTAGAGTTGGCCCCACCGGAGATGATATTTAAATCTGCAGAGTGACCAGTCAGACTGGTAGTGGGCTATATTAAGCTTTAACCGCAGCCAGCCCACTTATTACAGCGTATAGAGAGAGCTGTGCGTATTTAACAGAAACTTTACCGGCCATTTTAGCGAACCTCTGAGACTGGCAAAGCACAAAGACCGCCTGATCCCTCCCTCCGCGCCATAAAACGTGATGAAGTGGTGGAAACTCTTTCACATAGTAAACAAAGAAAGGGACCGTTTACCAACCTTAATGGCCGACAAGATCATTTGTGACACATTTGTGACGAGTTGGTGGAACAGTTTTGAATGCAGAAACATGTTCCGTGTTCAACCTCTTTCATTTCTGACAGGTGGTGTACAGGTGTACAAACACAGGCGTACTTAGGGAGCTGGAAATACAGTGTATTGTGCTTGAGCTTGAAATCTCCCCACTGAAAAAAAACAAGTCCTGGGAGAGGGAGGTTGAGTTTGCCAAGGAGCCGATGGATCCTCCATATTTTGGAGAAATCAGTTACGCCCGGGTATTTTAGGCGTCAGGGTTGGTTTGGCTTCATTCAAACTTCAGAGTTCGGAACAGAACTCGGTACGGGCAAAAGGAGACATCAGGAGGGCAAGAGTTCTGTCAGACAACTTGACGACGCCACACCCTTCGACGCCCTTAATGAATCCCTCCATTGGATGGAAGAGTAAAGCCCATAAGAGCGGCAACGCAGCGAAGCAGGCGGCAAAGTCAGGTCGAGCAGGAGGACCGGCTGCTTAAATTAGGTTAAACAAATTTTCTGAAAGATCGAGTTCCGCAAGCCACGCTACGCATGACCCTCAATTGAATACGCGTGAGATCTACGGACCAATCTAAGATTTTAGTTGTTTTAATTTAATTTAATTTTTTAATTTTGATTTAACAATTTAGTTCAAACGTACGTACCTGTCTCTGATATAGTATGCTATATCGAGAGATAACAGTGAAACTAGGATCAAAACAAACACTATTGTACAGTCTCTCATGGTGCCAACTTGTAAATTAAATCATGGTGGGGTTGAACTAGTAACCAGTCATCATTTCGTTAGGGACTCCCTGGAACCTCTTGAAGGGCCCCCTGGGGCGGTGCACAGACGACAGGTTAAAGGTGGTCGGAAAAAACCTCAGCGTCACCAAGTTTTGTTTATACGACATCGCTATGACAAAATATACAAAATATAATACATACGGACAAACAAAATGTGGATGCAATGAATAACGCGCCCTGTAGATGTGTTATGACATTAACTGCTGTTGGTTTATGGTTTGTGGTTGATCCCAGCCTGCCTCCTCCAGGCCTTCGACTCGCTATCTGCATTAAAAAAAAGAGGGAGACAAAGCTTTCACTGTTTTTATGGGAAGAGAGAGAAAAAGGAAGAAGAAAAGAAAAAAAAAAAGGACAGTCCGTACAGACAGACGATGCTTTGATACTTTATTCAATTCAGGCTTTTCAAAGGAGATGTCCACTCAGCCCCCCCGTCCCCCCTGCCGCCCCACAAACCCTCCTCCTCCTCCTCCGATCGATCCCCTCAGTCTACCAGTCCCACATGTCATCTTTTTCTTTGACACGGCTCTCCTCTCTCTGCTGCTTGGTATTCCGGAGCGGGAACACATGCACCATCACAGATCCATCAGCTCCGATCGGAATGCCGCACCACAGAGGGGATGAGCGAGAGAGAGCGAGAGAGGGAGGGAGAGGGAGAGAGAGAGAGCGAGAGAGAGAGAGAGAGAGGCCAGGTCATTGACATGTTGACATCCTTCTGGGACCAAAGCCTCAGACTGACGGAAAGAGAGTGTGTGTGTGTGTGTGTGTGTGTGTGCATATGGTTTCAAAAGAACAAAATACCAGAAAACCCACCAACATTAATGGGACTTTCGTGTCATGCTTAAAAATCGCATTAATAGGACATTTTAATGCGATTTTTTCTATTTTTAAGCATTTCTAAGTCATTTTTTTGATACCATATATACTCCCATGATTCCAAAATGTCTCAAGCAGTTTTTGGTCTCCGTACTGTAATCCCAAGGAATATTGCTTTGAAAAGTTTTTCTAGATGACCCTATAAAGCACCTACGTACACCTGCATTTGTGTGTGTGTTTGGAGTGGCGTCCAAACTGGAGGTGGCGTAAATACAGCTTCTGATTTTTTTTTTTTTAGTTCTCGGGGGCCACATACGTTGTCCTCCACTCCCTTGTCGACTAGCTCATCTCAGATATTGGTGGTAGGGGCGAAAAGAGAAAGCTCCGCACTGTGCAATGAATATCCTCGGTTTAAGCTCCGCCTCCTCTCTCTCCTCGTCTCTCTGTGTGACACTATGAAACGCATGTATGGATTGGGGTTTGGCCGCCGGGCGGGTGCGGACAAGGTTAAAGGAGAAGCGGGAGGAGGACGCGTGACTTTTCTTAATGGACCCTCTTCAAACGGCAGCGGAAAGCTTCACGTGCGCTGCGTCTCCCACCCTGAGTGTCATGAGGAGTACGCTCCACTGCACCACCAAGCTCAGACCTGCCCGCTGCTGAAGAACCTCTTCCAATGCTCATGATGTCTATCTATCTATCTATCTATCTGCCTATCTCTGTCTGTCTGTCTGTCCGTCTGTCTATCTATCTATCTATCTATCTATCTGTCTGTCTGTCTGTCTGTCTGTCTGTCTGTCTGTCTGTCTGTCTGCATAGCCCTCTGGAGGTGCCCATGAGGCACTGCATCCCTCGGCTCCGCGCTAGAACACACTATGATTCAAACAATGGACTTAAAATCCACCTTATTGGAAGAGGGTTAGAGATTCATCCATCATCCAAATATCTGGTTCCTCAGCAGTGTCTCATACTCCTTCATCGCGGTACTTCTCCTGCAGAAAGGCCCTCGGCTCGCTCGTACCATGTTGGAATGCAGTGCATCTCCAATATAAATGTCAACGACAGTGTAGGCTTTAAACGGACTTTGGAAAAAAACAAAACAAAAGGAAAACAAATGAAAACTTCTCACGTTAAACAAAGCCCAGTGGTTGAATTACTCCGCACCGCCATTGCAGATTAGAGTCCAGGCGGGAGTTTATTACTTCAGTGCGGTAACTGAAGTAACTTGTACTCAGTTACTTTCTTGCCACTGGCCACAGGTAACAGGTTCCCAACCCACGGTGGGATTTCACGGGTGTCATATCTGATCTGATCACGTCACCATCTTTACACAACACGTTTCTTTTAGCAATGAATGCTCAGTGAATCATATGTTCCCCTATTCACATTCCTCCGCTCCACTCACTCGTCAACCCCTGTCATAGAGAGGGAGAGAGAGAGTCTGTGTGTGTGTGTGTGTGTGTGTGTGTGTGTGTGTGTGTGTGTGGTGGGGTGGGGTGGAGTGGGTTATGGAAGGGAGAGTCCCGACATGCGTTGAACCTATCAGTGTTCATCTCTCTCTCTCTTTCTGTCTCTGTCTCTGCCTCTGTCTCCCCCTCTCTCCTCTCGTCCTCCCCCTCCCCTCTGAGGTCTTTCTATCCGCTGTGCGTGCGTTCTCCCCGATGACTTCCCTCTACAGCACAGTGCGTTGCCGTGGTAATTACCGCTTGTCTTAAACAGACAGATGGAATTAGAGAGAGTGACGGGCAATTTTCCCAGCGCCTGCTTTTCCGGTGTGTGTGTGTGTGTGTGTGTGTGTGTGTGTGTGTGTGTGTGTGTGTGTGTGTGTGTGTGTGTGTGTCTGTGTGCGTGTGTGGAACTGTTTGTATGTGTGTGTGTGTGTGTGTGTGTGTGTGTGTGTGTCTGTGCATGTTCTGTATAAATGGGAGCACTTCACTCTTCCACTTTTTCTTTCTTCCTTTACCTGTGTGTTTTCATCCGTGCACTTTGCAGCGCTCGAACGTGCGGTACTGTGTGTGTGTGTGTGTGTGTGTGTGTGTGTGTGTGTGTGTGTGTGTGTGTGTGTGTGTGTGTGTGTCTATGGTAGCATGTATATGTGTGTGTGGTAGTGTGTCTGTCTGTCTGTCTGTGTGTGTGTGTGTGTGTGTGTGTGTGTGTGTGTGTGTCAGACGTGGGGAATTACTGATGACACGCCGTGTTAGCGCAGGACAGGGAGGTGGACAGTTGCATCTCCTGCCACTGTTTTTTGGAGCCTCTCGGATGTGAGGTGTCACTCTGAGCCCTCAGATGAACACACACACACACACACACACACACACACACACATAGGGTGGCACTAAACAGGGCAATAGAGAGAAGCAAAGAGTAATTTCTTTTTTTCCTGGTTTGTGATGGGGTCAGGAGGGATGGGATGGGGGTAAGGAGGGATGGGGTGGGGGGTGAGGAAGGACCGGATGTGGTTGAGGAGGATGAGATGGGGGGTGAGGAGGGATGATATGGGGGGTGAGGAAGGACAGGATGTGGTTGAGGAGGGATGATATGGGGCGTGAGGAGGTACGGGATGGGGTTGAGGTGTGGTTAGTAGATAAATGGGCTGGGGGTGAGGAAGGCTGGTGGGCGGAGGGGATTGGGAGGGACGCGATGGCTGCAAGGAGGTGGAAGCACAGGGATGGGATGTGAGGTGTGGAGGGATGGGACAGGGTGACAGGTAAGGAGGGGGAAGTAGGGGTATGGAATGGGGTGAGGAGGGATGGGATGGCGGGTATGGTGGGATGGGACGGCGATAAGGAGGGATGGGATTCGATGGGGTGAGGACGAATGAGATGGGGTGATGGGGGCATAAGATGGGGGATGGGATGGGGGCTACGCTCGATGGTAGTTAGATGAGGGACCAGCATGTATTACCATGATGGCAGAGTTCATGTAACAATTTGAATACAATTAATTTCCTCCCCTCTCTGTCTCCTTCCCTCCATCCCCCTCCTCCCCCTCTTCCCCCTCTCGCCAGGCCGGCGTGATCCGAACGGCGCAGGAGGAGTTCTTCATCGAGCCGGTTGAGCGCGGCCACGGGGTGATTGAGAAGGAGGTGGAGGAGGGCGGAGGAGGGAGGACGCACGTGGTCTACCGCTCCTCGGCGGTCAGAAGGGCGCCCGTCAATGGCGCGGCGGCCAACTTCCACTCCAGAGGTCAGAGTGCACAGACACACCCACACACACCCACACACACACACGCACACACACACACACACACACACACACACAAAGTCCTCAAAAGATCTCTCAAATTTGCCATTTTTTTGCTATGGATCAAAATTGTATAATATATTTTATAATACATACATGTAATAATAAAATACATATAATTAAATAAAAATAAAAATAATAATCAAAAATAATTCTATGTAATAAATGAAATAATCATAATACAGTGGTACCTCAAATTACGACTGTAATTGGTTCTATAAGAACGGTCGTATGTTAAAACAGTCGTATGTCGAAGCAATTTTTCCCATATAAATTATGAAATCATGAAGGGTGAAAATAAACAAAATACACAACACAAACACAGTAAATATGAAAAAAATATGGATAAGCCACGAACTACGTGCACACACGGTCGCCCGCTGACTGACTGCTGACTGGCTACTGACTGACTGCTGACTGACTGCTGACTGGCCGCCGACGCGCCAACTGCAAATTTCCACGGTCGCATCTTGGAGCAGTCGGTCGCAAGTCGATACAAATTTTCGCGACTATCGCTACTCATATCTTGGATTAGTCGTAAGTAGATGCAGTCGTAAGTCGAGGTACCACTGTAATATAATAATATTATATACAAAACATATTTAACAAAACATTACATATTCTGTTGATCCAGGTCTAATGGAACCAGGTACAAATTCCTCTGCACAAGCTAGAATTTGAATAAATGTTACCCTGTTGTCGGGGGAAAAAGTTATTTATCTGGATATTTTAACTCGGCGATCCACAGTCGAGTTGAAAAGTCGATTTTTTTTCATCAATACTGCTCTCCAGTTTATTCCCAATAATTACCCACCATGCAGACACCTTTACATGAAGTGCAGGTACGGGTTCTTATCTTCAGCATGCCTGCGTTCGCAGCACACGCTGGGTTATGTAACCACGCCGAGCCCATTGTATGCAAGAGCACGTAGCGGCGTGGCGCTGTCAGAAAGCATCCCACCTGCACTCACCGGAGATACGTGGTCCCCTCGCCGCGCTCCGCCGCGAGCGACGTGGCGTACGGAGCTTCCGAAGGTGCGGCCGCGCCTCCCGGAAGCTTCTCCTTTGGACGGCGGAGGAGGACGGATCCTTGAGAATGTCCGTCTATTATTAATTCCAGTGCACGTCCTCTGGGACCCTGCAGTATATTTGTGTTTGTGCGTTTGTTTTCCGCTTGTCTTTTCTCTCATCTCGTTTCGGCGCGTCCAGCGTTGATCTTGGAAATCCCAACGCTGAAAATGAAACGCGACGTGCGATTGGGGCGGCTTCGCTTGTTTCCGAAATGTGCTTGATCAAATGGATATCTAAAAATTGAAACTCCGGACCCCCCGTGCTTCACAGCACTCAAAACATCGTCCAGCAGAGTGAAATGATCACGCACAAGTGGACGAGCGGCGAGTTTGTAGTTCATCCCCTCAAGGAATAAGGTGTGACGGCGATGGACACCAAACACAATGCAGAGAAGTGGCCACTGTTTGGTGTCACTTTATTAGTTTTCAAATTGGTTTCGAATTTAAATGCAAATTAGCAGCCGTGTATTTGGAATTAATTTCTGAGTAGGCAGAGCTTGGGCTTGTGTTGGAGAGGAACTAACGCCGCCGTCCATATTGGCTGGGGCCAAGAGGTAAAGCTGTTAATACACAGCAGGCTCTATCGCTGCCGACCATAGGATGTGGTCAGCTCATAATGCCAAATATTATCTGCGGCTTTGGAGTGTTTGATGTACCTTTTGAGGTGCTATGGGACTATTATCCGCGGTTAAAAGTACAATTACTCTAATTTTTTTTTTTTGTTCTCGTTTTTTTGTGTGCAACATCCTCGAGTTGGATAAGATGTTATCAAAACACAAACACACTTTTAAGTATTAGTCAGATCAGCCTCATTGTGGTGAACAGAGTAAACTGTGCTTCAGAAGTCTGTTCCAAGTTTTTGTTTTTATTGTGTTTTATTTTTTTTTCAGGCATGTCGACAAACACACACTTAGCAAAGGCTACAATTTTGTACATATTTTCACTAACATGGACTATATAGGCCTACTACTGTATGAACTATATAATATGTAGGCCTAATATGTACTATGTAGATCTACT
>NC_137199.1:11325620-11333120 GCF_960531495.2 Zeus faber | reverse complement strand
CTGGGCGTTTCTCCAAACAAAAAAACATAAAAACAGCGTGTTCTTATTCTTGATAGAGTGATTTCTCCCACAAAGCTTGCAGAACGACAACGAAAGTCAGAACTTACTTTTAAACGAGGCCTTTTCGATCAAATGTGGGTGAAGATTCAGCAACTCGATTGCTTGTTTCAAATGATGATTAGCGTTCAGGAACAGACTTTGGTGGACTGATGAGGTGGAATCGGCGAAGGTTACGGGGTAAACGAAACCTGGAAGCCATGCTCTTTCGCCATCAAATACCACCAAAACGAGTGGTATTTGAAGCAAAACAAAAAAATGAAATAAAAAACATGTTTTGGGGACCTCAGCTCCTTCTATTAACATGTGTAAAAGGGAGCATGATGGGTCCACTTACGTGTGTCGCATGTGAGCGGCCTATGTTTGCACCGTAGGGATGCAGTCTTGTCTCAGGCTCTGGGAAAGTTAAAGTCAAGTAGGATCAGAGATTCTGGTCTCAGATCAGTGTGTGGTTAAGCTCTGGTACCATTGCACATCCACAGCTGGTATAAGGAGTGGAATACAGTGTGGCTGGTGCGAACATAATGCAGTAAGTGAGTGATGCCGCGAACAATTCTTTAACGATGACTCGGGAGTTGGGATAAAAAGACAATGAACAAACACTCTGAAAACTGACCGAACGAGTCGCGTGCCTTTTTCGCCGTTCGTCATGATATCGACGTTATCTCGGGGAAAGGGATCAACCGTTCGACAACCAGTTGGTGGACGGAGGTCGATGCAGTTACAGATTTGCAAAAAAAATGAACCACGCTGTTTCACACAGGCACACACACACACAGACACAAACACACACATACACACACAGACACACACACACACACACACACACACACACAGGAGGAAAGGCAGCCCAGAAGTGTGAATGAGTGGTGGGCCAGGTGTGCCTCCAGGAGGAAATTACTGTATTTTGTAGGAGAAGCTATTGAACAGCCAGCTGCTTCCTGGCCCTTCCTCTGTGGCCAGCGGCTCTGTCCCTAGAGAGTTCGGTGTGTGTGTGTGTGTGTGTGCGTGCGTGCGTGCGTGCGTGTGCGCGTGTGCCTGTTTGTCCTTGTGTCAGACAATGTTTATGTGTGCTCCACTATGTGTGTGTGTGTGTGTGTGTGTGTGTGTGTGTGTGTGTGTGCGTGTGTGTGTGTGCGTGTGTTGTTCCTGCAGCTGGTGTGACTCCTCACCTGTTAGTTGGCGCTCGGCAGGTTCTCCATTGAGCCCTCATTCTCTGAGCCACACCACTGCCATTATCCCGGCGCAGAGCTGCCGGGATAATGGCAGGGTGTGGTGACCACTACTACGCAGTGTGTGTGTGTGTGTGTGTGTGTGTGCGTGCGTGCGTGCGTGCGTGCGTGCGTGCGTGTGTGTGTATCCGTGAGAAACCGACAGCAGGAGAAATGAAGAGTGAAACAGGGAGCTATGGAGAGCTCGAGAGGGGTCAAATGTTATCGCGCAAAATATAGTGGCGTAAAAGTCGAAAATCTCCGAAACTGAACATACTTAAGTACCGACACTTGAGAAATGTATTTAATGAATACCTGAAAGAATTCTCGAGCCACATATCCCTGAAAAAACTGGTGATTGACTGTGAACGGACTTTCTAATTACTTACTCATTAATTAATACCAATGAATTCTAGTTACATGAAAAGAGCAGACGCCAAACAAAAATCTGTGTGGTTCTTTCTCATGAGACTTGTATGTTGTATGCTGTATGTTTCACCGTGGTTATAACGAAGCAATATGGTCATCTAGTAATCGGAAGATTGCCGGTTCGATCCCCGCCTCCTCCACCGTGTGTGTGTGTGTGTGTGTGTGTGTGTGTGTTCGCGTGTGCATACGGGTGCAGGTAAGTCCTCTGTGTGAGTACGGCGATGTGCAGCAGGCCTCCCAGGAGGTGGCCAATGTTCTGCGTTAGCAGGCGTTATGTAACCAGCCAACCTGAGGGACGGCCGCTCGTGGAAGATGAGATCGCGTGTGACTTCCTTCCCTTCGACTGCACGGCACGGCACACACACACACGGCACACACACACACGCACACACACACACACACACACACACACACACACACACACACACACACACACACACATTACATGCACTCCTCAGAGAGTTGTGGGAGACACTGTCGTTGCTAAACTGGCTCGCCAACGGTGCCACGCCTGAGTGGGCTACAAATTGAACATTGTTTTCCCGTGTAAAAACCGCGGCGTGACGCGTCCCGTACGAGCCGGGAGCGAGCGTTCGATGTCATAATGTAATTACGGCGTAGCGATGTGCGTCTAAAGAGGATGTAATATTATGGCAACTGATTTAGAGGTTAATGGAGCCTCTCATGTGAAGAAGGCTCTCATAGATAACTGACTATTTCCCTGCTCTTTCTCTCTGCCATAGCGGTAATTACCTCCGCCCGTGTGTGTGTGTGTGCGTGGTAATTATCTACTTCAGTGGTGTGCGACAGAAACGGAGTTCTGGCAAAAACACGCGGTTGTGTTGAACAACGTTCGCTCATACATCGGCATTTTGTTGGCAGACTGTGTGCGTGGCGTTTGCAAGCTTTGGTGATTGAATCTCTGTTAAGAGGTAGGACGTGGATGTAGACATGGGAAACGATAGATGTAGATATGGATATGCTAGATGTAGATATGGATATGGTAGATATGGTCGATGGAGATATGGATATGGTAGATATGGTAGATGTAGATATGGATATGGTAGATATGGTAGATGTACATATGGATATGGTAGATGTAGATATGGATATGGTAGATATGGTAGATGTAGATATGGATATGGTAGATATGGTAGATGTAGATATGGATATGGTAGATGTAGAAATGGATATGGTAGATATGGTAGATGTAGTGAAGTCAAACGGTACGGCCATTTGACGGTTCACAATCGCTGTCATAGAGAGAGAGAGAGAGAGAGACATCGGCCCCGACACCTTCTCGTCTCCCTCTCTGAAAAAGGGACTTGATCACCTCTAGAATGCGCAGCAAAAATGTCCATTTCGGCCACTTTTGGGTGATCAGCCTCCGGGGGGCCAATCAGAGGGCCTGGGAAGGTTTTGACGAGGCGGAGCTGGCGGAGCCGGCGGGAGCCGGTTCTGTCGGACAACTCGATGGCGCCACGTGCTTCGACGCCCTTATATGGCTTCGCTGCGCTCCCTCCAGCTATGCTGCATCCACCTGCGGGGCTCTACTCAACCGTCCAGTGAGGGGGAATCAAGCTCATCACTCCTATATTTATAGCTCACTAAGTACAAATATGTTTGCATATCGGACAAATTTAATTCTACTCTGAAGCTGAAATTGAACTGAATTGGTCCAAACGAGTCTTTATTGGTGGAATTGGTGTCAGCGCTGAATGCTGTGTTTGCAAAGGGAAAAGAGGCTGGATCAGATAACAAGCTTCAAATGAGGTGTTTCCTTACTGTCGTCTCTATGTCGCTTGTATCTCGGCAAATATTTTTTGCTTGTTTTTGCAATTTTTCTGTCACCCACAAAACTCAAATGGTGGGGAGGGGGAGGGCGGGGCAGAAAATACACCTAACCCTGATGCCCCCTCGTGGCACAGGGAGATCATCATCATCATCAGGTCTCTTGCTCGGCGACGGGGGCGACGCCATGCGTAGGGCCAATCAGTTTCACTAATCTTCTCCATTTGGGTCGGTCCAGTGCTCGGGACTCGGCTTCAACAAGCGACAGGTCCATTTGGTGTAGGTCCCTAGTGACGGCATCAATTCATCGGGTGCGGGGGGCACCGCGGGGCCGTTTCCAGCCGGCAGCTTTAGGTTGGAAGTGGAGGATAGCGTGAGTAGGATGATCCGAGGGGAGCCTTTTGACATGGCCATACCAGCGCAATGCCCCCTCCTGGCACAGGGAGAGGCTAAGATCTTTCAATCGTCTCAATCTCCCCACACCAGTAGTTAGGGGTGAAACGGACCACAGAGCTCACGGTTCGGATCGCACCAAGGTTTTGAGTCATGGATCGGATCATTTTTTCGGATCAGCAAAGAAAAAAGGGAGACAAATCTAACTTTGCTTTCCATTCATTCTGTAAAACACTTGAAGCAAGGAACTTTTGCCCAGGGTCTTAAATGAAAACAACATAAAAGATGTCCAATGTTTATGTAAAATCTTAAATAAAAATATATATAAAATACTCCACACTCAATTGTTAAATTAAAGTGCAATATGAGGCACGCTCATGCATGCCTCATATTGCACTTTCGTCCTTTAAACATGGTAGTGAAAGAAAGAATATGATTAGACCCCCCCCAGTAGCTGAATTTAATTCCAATAGGAACCAGTATCATGTTCAATTTCTCACGTTTATAAAAAACTAAATTTCATGGAAATCGGTTCAGAATTAAGCAAGTTACAGTCGCTTTTGTAGGAAAGTTTGCATCTGTCAATACACATGGTCTTTGTTTACTAGTGGATCTTGACCACTCCAATACGGCGGACGAGCAGACACATAGCGGCGACATACAGCAGCTCATTCACCATATGTCGTAAAGTAGCAGCAACACAGTGCAACGTACCGTGAGCCAATCACTGCGCTTCAGAGTAAAACACAGCACGCATCCGTCTTTATCTTTTTTTCACAGCAACTCTGCATCAAGATGAATGGTATCATACTTTAAAAAGTAACAGCGGCAGTAAAACTGTATTTCACTGTGTTTGCAATTAAATTGCAATTAATCCGCGGTTCATGCAAGCCCAGCCGTGGGGGGCGATCCGTAAGGATCATGGATCAACTACGTTCCGTTACACCACTACCTGTAGTCCTTCGCTCCCGCTGCGATGTCTTGCAGCATTAGTCTGATCCGTGCGGATTTAGCCGGAATAAAGGAGGGGAACGACGGCGGAGACGGTGGGGGGGCGGGCGGAGTTGGAGACGAGAGGAAGAAGGAAAGAAAGAAAGAAAAAGAAAACACCTCCGTTTTCACGGGAGCTGAAAGTACAACATTTATCTTTGTTACCCGTGCTTTGCTGTACCCAGTGAAGCCCGGTCGCTGTCAGATCCAGATTTACGGTTATGGTCGTCCGTGGGCATCGGATCCAGAAACCTCCCTCACGGTGTGTTGGCACGTCTGTCGTGTCCTTGAGGTGCGGTGTTCGGAGATCGATCCTAAGTCCAGGGGGCCCCCCGAGGACGACGAGAGCTTTTATTTTGTACGATGAAAGTAGTCCAAAACCGGAGGAACACACAAGTCATATGAATGCACGGTTGCAAAGTTGGCAACCAGGCATGGGGTTTTGGCTGCATTTTTTGACGGAGTACATGAAAGTGGTTGCCAACGGGGAAACCGCTTTCTCAAGACCGCACAAGATTGTGAAATCTTGTGCGGTCACAACCCAAATCTGGTCGCCCGGGCCAGCTGGGCAACTCTTATTGTGGAGTCCTGAGTAGGCCCCACTACAAAGGTCCTTCATTTGTTACCACTGTTTGGCTTGATTTTTTTTATGATAGCTCCTTATTCTGGGAATGTCCGTTAAATATGCAGCCAGATGTTGTGTATTATGTCACTACAATCCGTCCGAATAACCAAACGTTGGTTTTCGGCTGTGTGGGTTCGGAGGCACATCACGGTGTCCCATGGCTGTCAATGTCAACCGGTAGATCAGCAACATCTTGATAAAGAGAGTGATGGGGAACATCTATCATCAGGTTGGAAGCGAAACGATACAAATGACGGACTGACAAATGAGTGATATGCAAGCTTGCGGTAATCAAATCCCTCCATGAAAAGTCTGTGTTGACGTGTCTAAGTATTTGAATAACCGGTGCTAACCGCGTCCATTCTGAAGCGGTGCAAAGAGAAAAGAGAGAGGAAGAGATTAAATTCGCGGCATGGGACCGCCGGCGCGTCTCAACGGCAGATGTAAGCGTTTTTGGGAGAGTTCAATTTCAGCCGCCGTAGGAGAATCTCAAATGTAGGTGTGTTGAGTGTGCGCGGCTTGGATGTGGGTCCTTTGGTCACACAGCCTTTTTTTTTTTTTTTTTTTATATTTTGCAATTTGTGGGGTGGGTTGGGTGGTTGGGAAGCCCCTTGCCTTGCTTAAAATGAGGCGGAGCCTCAAAGGAACTGAGAGAATTACACAGCAGTAGCATTACTGGCACGTCCTCAAAGCACCGCTGTGTGTGCGTCTGTGTGAGTGTGTGTGGGTGTTGCCACGGAGCAGCTCATGTGCCATCTCCTGCCATGTGTGCGCGGCATCCGTCCCGTGGCGACACAAGCTCGATAGATCACCCACCGCCGCAGATGTGCTGACAGCGGAGAAAAAGTTTGTCGACTTCCCTGGCATATTACCCATAATGCCCCTGTGATCCCTACCTCTCCTCCTCACCATCCTCCGACTACTGACTCCACCGCGATCGCTCAGAACTCTGGGAGTTTTCCAATCAAGCCAACCCCAACCCCTGCAGTCTTCTGGCTCGGATTGTCTCAGTGCAGGGTGTGTGTGTGTGTGTGTGTGTGTGTGTGTGTGTGTGTGTGTGTGTGTGTGTGTGTCTTCCTCCTCTCTCTCTCTCTCTCTCCTCTCATCTCATACACACTTTATCCTCCCGTGCTTTCTGCCTCTTCCTCCCTTCTTGAATCCCTCCTCCCCCTCCTCACGTCTCTCTTTCCCCTCCTCCCCCTCTTCCTGTCCTTCTCATAATATCCTCCCTTGTACTCTGCTCCTCCTCCCGTGACTGAGGCGTCGGCGGCCGCGGTGACTTTGAGCCGGTGTAGCGGCCCCGGCATGCTTGGCCGTCCGCCCGGTCCGGGGGGATTTCTTCAGTGAGGCACCGCGGTGCCAAATGGATCGCGCGCCGGCTCCGCCCCCCCTGGCACCTTTCATCCCGATGAATCTCTCAATTCGCCGATTCCACCCGTGATAAAGACATAGCCGACCACGGCGTTCACTTTCAAACTAGTGATGCATGTTCTTATGGAAAGTGATTATACGCCACAAAAAGTTTTTTCTGGCCCCTTGGCAGACTGAGCTATGGTAGTGATTATACGTATAATATATATGATATTGACGTTGTATCCCTGTATAACAGAATAACATGTGTTTTAACATTTAACCTAAACATTGTTGCAAATGCAAATCTCGAAACAGCTAAATCCCCCCCAGTGAGTTTGAGGATTTTTATTTTGTGAAAAGTAAAAAATTAATATATATATACTGTATGTGTATTTATTTATTTAATATTCATAAAACATTAGATTTATTAATTCAAAGTAACTAAATATATATTGTATTTATAATTATTATTTATATTTTAATATATTTCATATAATTTGTATATTTTCATATATAAAAAATAAATTTAATAAAACACACACACACATAGTCTTTGTCCTTGTGTGGGGGTTTTACCTGTTGCTCATTGATTGCTCTAATGAGCAACAGGCGTACAGCCACCCTGATCCCGGGCTCATTACCGAGACCCAA
>NC_137199.1:11298120-11323120 GCF_960531495.2 Zeus faber | reverse complement strand
ACACACACACACACACACACACGTGCACCCACACACACACACACACACACACACACACACACACACACACACACACACACACACACAGATGCTGTGGCTGGCAGGAGTAGGGAGCTGTCAGATCACATCCCTTTGCCTGCTAACTGCCTTTATAGCACTTTTTAAAGGTTAACGAAAACCAACAGTTTTCTGGTTAAATGTCAAACTCCGCCACAAAATACCCTTCCAAAGACTACTACGTTAGATACTTTCCAAAACGCAACTTTGAGAAAGAAAATACTTAAGAATTATTATTTTTCACAAACAGTTAAAGTTTTGCCCGCATTGCCACTGGAGCGCTGGAGATTTGTCACAATCACCATTATTATATATATATATATATATATATCTCATGCTGAAATTCAACTATATATTTTTTCATTCTGATCTTTCAAGTACTCCACGCTGAGCGCTGTGCGACATACAGTATCGACAAATGTTGACGTCGAGATAGGGCTCTGTCAGATATAGATTCCAGCAAAATGTCAAACCGGGGCATATTCAAACTCAGCGCTAGCGAATTTGAACAGCACTTCTGCTGACTTTTTGGTGCTGACGCGATGCGATTGATTCCACTAACTCGGCTCACGTTAGTATTCAGAAAACAATTTGGAGCGCGCCGTAATGAGGCGAGGGAAATTAAGCTTCGGATTAATGCGGAAATCCGCACGTCAGTCAGAGGAGTTCCAGCCCACGGTGGTGGACGGCGGTATTGACTGGCTTTAATACCGCCACAGCTAAACAGGGATCCGCATGATCAATATACGGCAAATTCTTGGCATGACGCCCGATGCAAAAATAAATAAATGAACAGAGACACAAAAACAAACAGATTGTCGTCAATAAAATAAAAGAATCACTCTTTGTTCCAACCTGAGGCAAATTGAACTCCGTTTAATGGCGGTAGTGAAGGTTTCTTAACACCATTCACAGGGAAAAAAAAATGAAGCTTAAACACCAGTATGGTCACTAAAATATACACTAAGCGACCGTCAAACTTTGACGACCCGCGATGCAAAAACAAAACAAAACAAAAGAAAAAGCTATTAATGTATGTGAGCATTTAAACCTACTGTAGCTCAGTAGGTTGTTTGGAAATGGAGGTGAAATTGCTACGTGGAGGTAAAATGGCACATTCCACTGTTAGGACCCTCAAACTCGACCACAATAAAGAGGCGGTAAATATCGCCACTGCCATCCGAATAATGAGATACCTGCTCGTAATGATACACCTTTAATGTGTGTGTGTGTGTGTGTGTGTGTGTGTGTGTGTTTGTCTGTTTGTGTGTGTGTGTGTGTGGGTGTGAGCGTGTCTGGGTGTAAGTGTGTCTAAAAACTCGGTGTGTGCATTTCACAGATGGGCTTTCTTCCAAATGAGCTGCTTTTGTCCGAGAACGAGGGAGAAGAGAGTATCTGCATGTTCGTTTTCCAGCTAATTCTCACCGAAATCCCTTTCTAAATGTTTTTATTTCAAATGAAAACCCCTTGAGATTGGTTAAACTATTAGCAATTTTGTTTTTTGGCGGGTGTTATTTACTGTTCTTGTGCTGTTCGTTAAAACCGAACGAACATGTCCTGGGAGACGATAGGAGATAGGATACACAACAGAGTATCTGCCCTCTCCCCTCCTCCCCTCCCTCCTCCTCCCTTCTCCTCTTCCCTCCTTCTCTCTTCTCCTCCTCCTCCTCCCCCTACTCCTGCTCCGCTCCTCACCTTCCTCCAAGGCGTCCTACCCACTCCTTATTTTTGACTCCCCTCACCCCTTCTGTCCTGGAGGTAGCCCCAGGGTAGCCAGGTGTTTCGGTGTGTGTGTGTGTGTGTGTGTGTGTGTGTGTGTGTGTGTGTGTGTGTGTGTGTCTGTGTGTGTGCGTGTGCGTGTGCGTGTGCGTGTGCGTGTGCGTGTGCGTCTCTGGCAAGCATCTCGGCAGGTCGTGCAGGTCGTACTGTTATTATGCATCCATCCGAATTCATGGACAACTTACTCTTAACGTTGTTCAAGTTGAGGTTTTTTTTCCCACTTCTTGTTTCCGAGTGGAAGTTAGAAGCCTTCTCAGGTCTTCCCTGTTGCTCTTGACGTCTGCAAATGTCCCCTGTGATGCGGGACCTTTGGCACGTGACTTCCAACCTGAGACAAACGCCCCCTCATGGCGGCCTACGGGCGTTCAACTTCAACATTGCAGGAAAATTGAGATTGTTCCATTCTAATGACTGTGACCTATTCCATCCACATGAAGGTGTTCTGGGTATTCACAGTTGTTGGTATTTTTGGCAAATTGTGCCCAAATTCCCAACAAGAAAGATCAAATTTTGGAATCTGCAGATTCCCTCGTCCCTGTTGTCGGACGAACGAGCGATGGAGATGGAGCGATGGAGCTGGTGGGTTGGGAGGAAGGCGCGCGGGGAAAAGGTGATGGCGCTGTATTTAAATGACTGAAATATTAATAGAGTCTGCCAATTAAACCAGGGGGCAGCCGCGGTGTCCCAGGAAACCGGAGTAGACATTAGTCTGCCGCTAATAAGAGGATTTTCAAGCCGCGGCTCGGCCACAGACCTGGGGAGAGGGGAGGTTGGGGTGAGGGGGTGGGGGTAGGGGTCCAGTGATGTGTGGTGGCGGTGGCGGTTTGGGCTGGGGGGGCATGGTAAGCTGATGTCAGACTCCTGCAGCGGGGTCGAGGGGCCAATGGATGTGTGTGTGTCTGTGTGTGTGTGTGTGTGTGTGTGTGTGTGTGTGTGTGTGTGTGTGTGTGTGTGTGTGTGTGTGTGTGCGCACGCGCTCACAGAAGAGGGGCTGAGGGACATATACGGCACATATGAGGTTTGAAAGGACAAAATACCCAGAAACGCACCAAAAGTGACTTACAAACAGCATTAAAGGCCTCTCATATTATGAGGACCCTAAATGTGTCCTCATAATGCAAGTGATTCATTAATGCTGTTTGTAAGTTATTTTTAAACATTTTATTTGCATATTTAATAGGCTCTGTGCTGTGCTAAATCTACATAATTTTAACTAATCTTGTTTTTAAAGCTCTGTTAACCTGAATCAGTGTCCCGTATACCATGTTTTTTTGCAGTTGGTCCTTATAGATGCTGTGCGTGCAAGTGTGTGTGTGTGTGTATGTGTGTGTGTGTGTGTGTGTGTGTGTATGTATGTGTGTGTGTGTGTGTGTGTGTGTGTGTGTGTGTGTGCAATATGGAGAATGGTGTGGGACCTGCTTGTCTCTTGATGGAGACAGTGAGTTAGAGGGAGATTCGGAAGCTGTGTGTGTGTGTGTGTGTGTGTGTGTGTGTGTGTGTGTGTGTGTGTGTGTGTGTGTGCGTGCGCGTGCGTGCGTGAATGTGTGAGTGTTGGTATGTGTGTCTATGCGTTTTAATTTGTGCGTCCGTGCTTCTTTTCTCACATGCTCAGCGACCCTGAAACTTTACAATCTACAGAAACACTGATTACGTCCCTCTCCCTCTCTCTCTCTCTCTCTCTCTCTCTCTCTCTCTCTCTCTCTCTCTCTCTCTCTCTCTGTCTTTCTCTCTCTCTCTCTCCCTGTCTCAATACAGCTCGGTGTAATTCATCAGGCGACGTGAAATGTGCGTTCCAGTTGGGCTCCGCGAGCTTGCCCACGTGCAAAAGCGCGTGGGGATATAACTCAGTGGGAAGGCAGACAAATCAAGGTTTTTTGTTTTTTTTCACGACTCTCCGGAACATAGCTCTGCTATCGTGGTTAGCGCGGCGGTTTCACGCCGTCTCACGCCATATATTTAAATTCACCGCCGGACGTTTAAGGTTAATAATTCATAATCGTCGTAGAACTTAGTCCCTTGGGTGTGCCGCCGTCATTCGCGAATGCTGACTCATCACTCATTCCCTTGCCCACTGACCACCCCCCACACACCCCCACACATCCACCCTCCCATTCATTGTCAGTTATGTACTTATAACTAGAGTTAGGCGACGGGTGGGTGTGGGAGGGGAGGAAACCACTGGGGAAATTCACACTTAGGGAATTTTACTCAATTTGACGGATGAATCACCATTATGTAATTGCCATGTAATAGCTAGGTAATAATTATGTAATAACATCTAATAACTATGTAATAACTTTTTGCAGCCTGTTGCATCACTTTGGCCTACTGCATATGTACAGTAAAGTATGGTCCACCACGACGATGACATGACATTAAAAGATGTTATTCCATCATAAATGTATCACTCTGCTCTGGTCATACTGTACCTGCTCCGATCTTTACTATTCACGGCAGCCAGACACTTCCTCATCACACACACACTGCTCACACACACACACACACACACACACACACACACACACCCAAACACACACACGATCTGACTGATGATACTATTACTATGTGTCTTTGTTAGGACGGTGAGGGATAATTAATGGAGACTTCCATTCGGTCGTTCTTGTGAAGATGTCATTTGATATAATTTAATTTGGGCTCCTGCTGATGCAACGCAGCTTCTATTCAGAGTAAGTCAGTGTGTTGTGTTTCACTGAGGCACAGAGCAAACACACACCTCACACACTGTCGGCGGGCACACGACAAAATGTACCCGCATGTAAACACACTGGACACACTGGAACGCATGCTCTCTCTCTCTCTCTCTCTCTCTCTCTCTCTCTCTCTCTCTCGCACACATACACACACACACACACACACACGCGCGCGCGCGCACACACACACACACGTACACACACACCCACACACACACACACACACACACACACACACACATACACATACACACACATACGCACACACACATACAGTGCTATTCACAGAGCAATCAGTGCTACAGCTATTATTAATGAGAGAGAATCAGGTCATTAATATTTAAGTACTGTCACTGGGGCCATCGCCATGAGAGCCGGTTCATGCAAGTGTGTGTGTGTGTGTGTGGGTGTGTGTGCGTGCGTGCGTGTGTGCGTGCGTACGTGCGTGTGTGCATCCATTTATGTTTGTATGTCTGTGTGTGTGTGTGTGTGTGTGTTTATGTGTGTGGGTGTGTGTGTGTTTGTGTGTGTGCGTGTGTCTGTGTGTGTGTGTGTGTGTGTATGTGTGTGTATGTCTATGTAGATGTGTGTGTGTGTGTGTGTGTGTATGTCTATGTATATGTGTGTGTGTCTATGTATGTGTGTGTCTTTGTATATGCGTGTTTGTGCGCATGTGTGTGCATCCATTTATGTATTTTTTTTTCTCTGTGTGTGTGTATTAACTGAATCTGTGTGGTGTGCGTGTGTGTGTGTCTGTGTGTGTGGGTGTGTGTGTGTGTGTGTGTGTGTCTTTGTATATGTGTGTTTGTATGCATATGTGTGTGTCTGTGTGTGTGTGTGTCTTTGTATATGCGTGTTTGTGTGCATGTGTGTGCATCCATTTATGTATATCATGTTTGTGTCTTTGTGTGTATTTACTGTATGTGTGTGTGTGTGTGTGTGTGTGTGTGTGTGTGTGTGTGTGTGTGTGTGTGTGTGTGTGTGTGTGTGTGTGTGTGTGTGTGCAGGCACAGAAGAGGGGCTGAGGGACTCTAAGGCAATTTCCTCGTGCAGCGTAGTGAGACCTACTACATTACAATCGGACTGAGACAGATAGGGACGTATTACTCTTAAACAGAGAGCGGGAGGAAGAGAGGAACAGAGGGATGGCATCACCCCCCTCCTCTCTCCCTCTCCCTCTTTCTTCCTCTCCTCTCCATCGCCTCTGCTCCCCCTCCGCTCACCGCTCGACTCTCCCCTTTCATCCTGGCCTCTCCCCTTATTTATCCCCTTCCTTTCTTCTCAACTGTTCCTCTACCTCCACTCCCCTTCTCCTCTCCTCTCCTCTCCTCTCCTCCCCTCCTTTCTCCTCTCCTCGCCTCTCCTCTCCTCTCCTCTCCTCTCCTCCCCTCCTTTCTCCTCTCCTCTCCTCTGCTCTCCTCTCCGCTCATCTCCATGTATTCCTCTCTGTCACTGGGCTTTTCCTCTGTGAAGGATGAGAAGTTTGTGTTGAGAAACAGCAGACATCTCATTACATCACTCTGGATAGGAAGGCCTATAGTGTGTGTGTGTGTGTGTGTGTGTGTGTGTGTGTGTGTGTGTGTGTGTGTGTGTGTGTGTGTGTGTGTAACATTGAATGGGTGCACACTGCTGCGTGGACTCACTTAATGAATACTGTTGAGGATTGTGACTCCTCGGTCTATGCCCGCTCCACCACACAGGGCTATTCCGACTAACAGCATCACACTCACACACACACACACACACACACACACACACACACACACACACACACACACACACACCGAGGAAACGCACAAAATAATAGATGGGGGTGTATGGGGTGGACACTAGGGATTTCCGTGTTTCATAAGTTACCATAAACGTGTTGTAGGGATGTTCCTTCTCTCACTTCCCGTCGGGGTGTCCAGGATTAAGAGGGAATTACATGCTCGGCCGAGTGAGGAGAATGAGGAAAGGTCTTAATGCCACCGCAGAAATAATATCCCTATTCCTTTATTAATATAACTCTCCTTTATTAAGTCTACTAATGGGAGACAGCAGCCTATTTCACCCCACCGGGTTAGTCGCCAGTATCGCTGCCAACAGTTGCTCTCGCACGATGCCAAGTTATTTAATTGGCTCCCTTTCACAGCGCCGACATGTTGAACGCAAGGTAATTAATGCACGATGAATACAACAACAGATTATGTTTGGATTATAATTGTAATTTATTGTGTTTATTTTTAGAAGGCTTAATCCCGTAAGCAATTACATCCCCAAATAATCATATACCGGAAAAGAAACAAAATACGCTTGATCGAATGAATATGCTGAATTTAAATGAGCAGCTCCTTTTCTTGAACATTTTTTCCTGGAATTTCCCTTTTTTTCTGTTTTATTTCTGGAGGAGCTGTGACTTTTTAATCTTTCCCAGAGTGAAACTCAAATTTTCTGTTGAATTAAGGTGTGTGTTTTTTTTTTTTAAACTCAGTCCATATTATTATTCAATATTGAATTGGAAAACCCTAACCCTAACCCTAACCCCTATAACATTTTGGACTCTCCTCTCTTCCAAAACGTTGAGAACAAAGTAGAAAAAAAGCAGTATTACAGCGTTGCAGTTCTTTAATATGGACTGTTCTCTCTTCTCTCGAGTCCGGTTTCAAAGCTGCAATTTGACGTGTGTAATGGATCTAATCACTGGAACCCAATCAACTTGGTGCGGTTATTCCTTCTTTCTACGTCGCCTCTTCTTGATGAAAAAAAGATGTGCTCAACACCCTGAAAACCACATTATACTGGAGGATGTGAGAACTAATCCAAATGGACAATTAAAACGGTGGTTATTAATGTCCGAAGGAGCTCTATATATATATATGCTTGCCGATTCTTGGTTTGGGGCTTATGACGTGTTTTTTCTAGCGAGCATCAATCATAAAAGAGAGGAATTTAATCTAGTTTGTTCATTTTATTTTTTATTTTTTTAATAGATAAGTATAAATCGTCTGAGAAGTGCATGCCGCCGTAGTGCCGTTAGACTATGCTAAAGCTGAATTACCGCTGACCTTGAGTTGAAGTTGCCATCTCCACAGTGCGTCTTGGCGCTTGACGTGGTCTGGCCTCGGGTGGTGTTGACCGGAACGCAGGCTCGGACTGCTCGCCCAGGGAAAAAGAAAGAGAGGGAGGATGTGACTGGAGTTCACCCGTACGTTTCAGAAATCCGCTACAGTACGTGATGCAACCGAAGGGATTGGGTGGTGCTTTTCCAGATTGGCCATCTGCCTGCATGTACACTGATTTGATTACCTGGAAGCTTCATTAGCAGGGAGGAGCAGGGGGGAGGGGGGCGCTGAAGTACATATAGCTCGCCATTCCTCCCTGTCAGAGTATAGGGTTACCCCTCTACTGAAGAGGCTGCATTGATTAACCTCGCGGCTGGCCTGCGCTGTCTCATCCTGGGCCATCAAAGCGTCTCCTGGGGGAGCGATGAGCTGGAGAAGGTGGACGGATGTGCTGCACTTCATCTGCATGGACGGCGGGAGGAAGCGAGCGCGTTGCATACAAACCTACCGCGCGAGCAGGCGTAAGAGACGGGCGCGTGGATGAACCGGGAATGAGGCGTGGTGCGTCCGCGTGACCCCGTAATGTCTTTGGAAGTTTCTTCTCAGCTCCATTGTGAAGACTCCTGTTTGCTCAAGTGCCGTCGCTGTCGTCAACTCGCTGGAGAGGTGCTAGGTTGGCGGTAAAACAGAGTTCTCCCTGTCCGGTAGCTCTAATTAAAGGAGGTTTCTCTTCCTTAGCTCATAAATTGACTCAAGATGCCTTTCCGTCCAAGGTTGCTAACTGAAGATGGTTTTGATTATATTGTTATCACGCTCTGCTTCTTTGCAACGGGCACGTTGTTTGGTACTGATTCAGTGCGGGGTGATGAATGGCACTTTTAATTGAATCTAACTGATAATTGCCGTAAAGGACTCTGTTATGGAACACAGCCAATTAGGTAACAGACACACCGCGCCGTCTCGCTAATTCGCCGTCTGGCTCGAGCCGGCGCGCGGTTGCACAGGAGTCTGAGCCTTTGTGGGCCGAGCCCACGGTTCTCCGTTAGACACAAAAAGCCAAAGCACTCGATGTGTCTCATCTGAGCTCCCTGCATCTGATTGTCTTGTGCATTAACCCATTCCGGGGTTTAACGGATTTTGATTGTTTACGACACCGAAGCGCAATATCTACTGATTTACTTTATTGCTGAGGCAGCTGAGTTGGGAGCGGTGTGTAAGTATGTTATGTTGTGTGTGGCTCTGTATGTTGATCATTATGATCTATGATGAGGTGATATTGGATGATAAATCCTCCCCCCCGCCGCCCGACGGCAGGCTCCCTCTTGCTTCGGCTCCGCAGTGGTCGAGCTGCTTGGAGGGAGCATTTGCATACATATTGTCTCACACCTTTAGATAGGCTCTCTCTCTTTGCCGCCTCTCTCCCCTCTTCCTCTATCTGCAAGTATCTAACCTTTTGAAGGTATAAAGGCGCGCTTAATGAAAAGGAGAGGAAATGAAGGATAGAGGAGAGGAGAGAAAGACCAATAAAAAGACGATAGCAAGAAAGAGTAGCTGGGGACAGGAGAGGGGGAGGGGGGAGAGAGGGGTGAGCCCAGTGGGGGACAAAGGGGGGTGTGGGTGGAGGAGAGAAGGGGCGTGTTCGGTGATTGAGACACTGATTCTAAACCAGTCTGGTGACACTCATGCCATGTAGGCTGTTCGCTCACCAGCCGCCACTCGTATTAGCACTTGCTTGCGCCGACTGTACCCGGCCCCCTCCACCCACCCACCCACCCACGGCTGGTGGTGGTGGGCATTACTCTTTTACTCCCCCCCCCCCCCCGATCCATCTTCTGTTGTCAAGTCATCCAGGTGTGCACAGCACACTTTGATCTCGATTCGAGGAGGGTGAAAATTAATGTTTATAGTGGAGGAGAGCGGGAGACGGTAAGATGGAGGGAGAGGGAGAGAGAGAGAGGCTGGTGCCTCCAGCTTTTTCCCCACAAATTGCAAAGACGCACGGCATTCAAAAGTAGCGTTGAAAAACCGTCTCCATGTTGACGTCTTCGACTGGTAGCAGGAATGGAGCCTGCCTTCAAGTATACGGAGACCGAAATTGCACATGAACACCCTGTTTTGTACGGCAAATTAGTCCGTGAACGCTTTTTTTTAGTCCGAAACCATCGCGTGCATCAAATCGTGTACCAGGACGACATGCAACATCAGGTGAAATGTTGTGGTATGCACGGCGCTAAAAAGAGTCTCCCATGCGTTTTGACGGCGTTTCTTTGCTGCTACGGCAACCAACGAGGGTCACTCCAAAAGGAGCGACGTTACTATGTACAGTAAGTGTCGTCAACCACAGAAATGGTGAGTGGGAGTGGAAGTGACCGTGTAGTACGTCCCACAAAAGACATTGTTCTTTTCACTCACACACTCGAGTTTCCTGGACGATAGTGCAATATTGTGGCTGAAGCTCTGGTTTCCTGGGCTTTAGCGTCCTGTGGTGTGATATCACGACTTCATACCGAGGCGATACGAACCACGCCCGACAACCGTCGCAGCCCTTTGTGTCGTCCACCCGCACCCCACCTCCACCCCCCACCCCCATCAGGCTGACCGATGTGGGACCGGTCGTGCCCTGCCGGACCGACCGTGGCGTCAGCGTCTCAGGTGGACGGGGCCGGGCGGAAGGAAGAGGAGGAGCATGGGTAATAACAGGAAGCAAAAAAAGAGGATGAAGGAAAGAGCGACAGCAACCGAGAGGAGAGAGGTCGAGGCCGCACGATGAAAGGATCAGGGGAAGGGAATGACGGACGGAGCAATATAAACAGTATAATCCTTGGAAAAACGGGGGAAAGCCGAAGAGAATCCCGAGACAAGATAAGGAAACGTCGTGCGACAAGTTCAGAATGAAGAAAGATAGAGAATGTTGAAAGGGGGGAGAAAGCAGAGAAGACAGGAGAATGGGAGCAAGGGATGTGGCAATAGAAAGGGCGGGGCTGGGGCGATCTCCGCCAAGGTTTTCCCGGGAGCTCGGCCCGCCGGAACCTGCCTCGAAAGCCTCTCGCGCCCGGTTCCCCCGGCCGTCCTCCCATCTTCCCACGTCCGACCGGCGCCTTCCTCTAAGACCGGGATCAGCGCGGGTCTTGTAAAAGAAGCTACAGGCGCACATACACTTTCTCTCGCTCCGTCACTTTGGATGATGTGATGATGCGCGTCGCCCGCGCCTGCAGTTTTAAACATTCATCCGCAGCGGACCGCCCGCCTTCTCCGCGCCGGGGCTCTGTCCTGATGTTTTCCTGCCGCTTCAATTCATAAGAGACCTTTATGAGTGTCTCGCTCGCCCAGAGACGGACAGGCGGGGGGGGCGGCAAACCACTCTCTGAGACATGTGGTAAGCTCTGTGTCGGTGGGGCTTTACTGTCTTGGACGCCGAGGATCTGCGGTCGACAGCCGTCTCCTAGGAGTCGCCAACGGAGAACAACCCGGATCTCCGCTGTTCACGTTACGTCGGTGGGTCCACCATGATTTGGTTTGCCTTCACTTCAAGACGTGTGCGTCTGTCCCCGTGTGTGTGTTTGCGCTTTGAGTAAAGAGTTTAACTCCGGTAAATCCCGGGTGGAAAAGGCCGCCCTTATAGCCGCGGTGATTCGGCACGGCGGAGAGAGATAACCAAGCCGCGACGATTCCTCGATGATGACGAATGAGGAATTTCAATGTTCAATCCTCAGCCCCTCTCCCTCTCCCTCTCCCTCTCTCTCTCTCTCTCTCTCTCTCTCTCTCTCTCTCGGATTTCCGCCGTCGCCTTGCGTGGGAAGCCGTGTTCTTTAATTGGATTGGTTTCAAACGTCGGACCGGCTAATTTCATTTACGGGACTTTGCATTACGAACGTGTAGGGAGCTTGCGCATACATTACGGTCATCACTGCCCGTGATAATGAAGGGGCAGTGCGGCGGCAATGGGGGTGGGGGGGCGGGATCGGTGTGCGGCGCGGCGCGTCCCTGCCGGCCGACAGCCTCCCCTCTCTCTGACAGAAAGACGGTTATGTAAGAGGGGAGAGCCAAAGGTCTCGGCGTCGCCACAGACCACGAGGAGAACTGTCATATTCGGCTGAGGTGAGGCTGGGCGATCCTCTTGCCTACTGATTAAAAGAGGAAAAGTTCATGCAGCATTGAAAAGGGCGCTATCGTCATATCAAAAGTGTTAATATAAATATATATATATATATATATATATATATATATATATAAGCGCAATACTTGTATAAGCAATCATCGCTCTCTCACGGGAACTGTGGTCATGGTAGAATCGGATTGCAGTTTCCTGACCCCGAATGATTAATAGAAATAAATGCACGAGGAGCGGAGCCGGCTCCGTGTCGCCGGGCACTATTTCACCAGCGGCTGACATATGGCGGATTACTCTTAAGCATTAACGAGTGCGGGGACAGGGACGCCGTCCAGGGAGGGGCGGCACATTCGCACATGCCCAGATGCTGCCGGCCGCGTTGACGGTCAGCTCCGCCGCGCCACCCATCACCTTGACAACTCGTAAAGCTGTCGCCGGGTAGACGGAGTGTGCGTGCCGCGAGCTACGGGGGCTTAAGATGCGAGTCCGTAAGCAAATAAGTCCACGTTCGAGCGGACAGGCTCAAACTGCAATCGAGACGATACTGTTGTTGGCTTTAATCTGAGCTTGTTCGAATGAAATTGTGAATGTAAAATTGAGTAGTGCACAGTTGCTGGTTGCTCTCTGAACATGGAAGCTCCAACTGTTCAACCGTGTTTTTGGTACTTTTGACCGTAAATTTCGTTACTTGGGGACAGCACAGGCTATTTGTTGTAACTTACAGTGAAACACTTGAGCCGTCTCTCATAAGATTATATCACCGGGCGCCAACCCATAATGCGTTGCCTCAAGGCCGTGTAGCTGCCGCTGCACCGGTGGCGATATACACACGTGCGTGCGTGCGCGTTCCTCTGCGCACGTCAGGTCTCCCTGCAGTGCTCCATCAATAACTATGCATGAGGCTGCGTACTACGCATCGCTTCATGGGCACAGTGGCGTTGAAGAGCAAGCTCTCTGCAGCGCCCGTGCTCGCCTGCCTGGAAGCTCACCAGACTTTTAGCATAAGGTCAAACCTGCTCGATACACCGTCGCGCTCCAGAATGCAGAGCAGAGCAGCCTGCCACGCCCTGTCTCCCCAAACGGACACTTTTTTTTTTTTCCCCCCCTGCCGCCGACGACCACTTAGTATTAGGTCCGGACCTGACCTAAATCATCGCTGCCACTCGCCACCTTTTCTGTTTTTATGTCTCTGCCTCTTTATGTCTGCCTCTTTCCCTCAAGCCCCCCCCAACCACCCACCACTAGCACCACCACCACCACCACCACCACCATCACATCCCCCCCCTCCGCCTCCCGGACTCCCATTCCGTTCCGCGGGCGACCAGACATTCTTGACATTTTGCAAAAGGTTGAAAGACAAAGTACCTTTTGTTTCCTAATAAGGCCACGCTCTGTAACCCCCCCCCCCCCCCCACCTGAATGAGAACACTAGGGAGGAGCGGTTGCCAGCGGGACAGTGGAGAAGATGAAGGGGAGGTGAAGGTGAGGTTGGCTGGGGAGGGATTGGAAGGATCGGAAGGGGGGAGAGGAGTTTATAGTGGACGAATAAATTTGATGGCACGGGCATAAAATTTTACATAGAGTGTGTATAGGGGGACCGGGGATGGGTGGGAATAGAACTGCAACTCACACTGCATTTTAGTTTGTACAGCCAGAAAGTCACCTGTATCGACAGGCAGCGGGCGGCTTGGCTACGCTCGGAGGCTTTTGTCCAAAGCGACTCCCGGGAAGTGTCTTGTCCTTGGCGGTCAAGCGGTCTGTACTTCCAAGCCTTTCATCTCCAAGAAGAGGTCTAGTGAATTTCTCGTCGTTATGCTGAGGGTGACGAGGAGGAGGAAGAGGAAGATCCTTTGCAGCTGGATAGGTCAGCACAGGGAGGAGAGGTGGATCCTCAACTTGCGGCGCTTCAGCCAGAAACACCGCGAGCCTTGAGAAATGATCAACCCCGGCGCTTGGAGGGAGGGAAGCAGAAGGGAGAGGGAGAGGGAGGGAGAAAACGAGAAATAGAGGGTGCCGTTGGAGGGAGCGCACTGCTCGGAAAACAGGGGAGAAGTGGATATTGGTACAATCAATCCCTTGTGTGCAGGTCGGGGAAGGATCAGGGCTGGATTGCTTTACTGGGATTTCTTTTTCTTTTTTTCAGGGAGGGGACAGGGATAATGTGGCGGCTCTCACAAACGAGATACATGAGGTCAAACCCACGCACTTTTGGCGTTACCTGAACACACACACTCACACACACACACACACACACACACACACATGCACACACACACAGGTACATCCACTCTAGTGGTTGTTCATCACTGCAGAAGCATCAAGTGATGCTTGCGGCGTCCAAGGATCTTCTGGCGCTCGGCTCCGCGGCTAGGCGCCGGCGCCTCACCTCCTCCGCCTCTCCCGCACCTTGTTGAAGGAGAGGCGGGGAGGTGAGGGTTTGTCTTTTTTTTGTTCAAAGGAGCTCCGGCGGTAGAAAGAGTCGCGGCTCAGAGGACAATGGCGTCGTGACAATCGAGAGAAAAGTCCTCGCCACGCGGGCCTGATCTCCTTTCAAACCTTTCCACTACGCCGCCGCCGCTCCCTCAAGGTTGCATCTCTCTCTCTCTCTCTCTCCCTCTGCTTATTTCCAATACTTGTTTGCTCCTAAATTTAACACAACATCCACAGTTCTTTCTCATTTGCGAATTCTTTTCAACACATTTTTTTTTGGGGGGGGGGAGAGGCACAGGGCTGTAAGTAAGGACCTCACACCGTCTTTGTTGGTGTTTTTAACTGTTTTGTCTTAACATTACGTAAGCCGAGGTAAAAATATCTGGACTTTAAAAGCAGATGGTGTGGTTATGACATCAGGCTCGTTAAAGGAGGCTGTAGCTCGGCTGCCAGGCAGGGGTTGTTGTGAAGGACACCTCCTTAATTCCCCTCCGCAGCTCGTTCCCTTAATAAGGTAGACCCCGACGTCTCACGTCGCGTGCGTGCAAAGACAAAACGCTAACGCGTTATTTTTTTTTATTCGCAATTGCAGTGTCGTTGTCTTTCTGCTTTCACCTCTTGCGTCCAACTCTCGCGGTTTTTCACCTCCCGCCCTCCCACACTCCACTCCTCCGTCCTTCCCGTCTTCCTCGGCTCGTGTTGTGAGGCCTGGCTCCGTCGCACTCTGTCGCTCACCGGGGTGGATGGGGGTATATGGATCTATGGAATCGTAATCAAGATCCATAATCAAAAAAAAAACAAAAAAAAAAAACACTCTCTTAGCGACTCGGGAGCCAATATTAGCAATGCAGCACATTGTTTCACCCATGAGCCCCGTTGCCTTGGAAACGTTGCATAAGAAGGGAGCAAGGAAGGCAGGATGCCCCTTGCTGATTGGGAGACAAGGTGGCACATCTCTACCTCTCTCTCTCTCTCTCTCTGTCGCAATCCGTCTCCTCTTTTCTTGCATCTTGTTCTCTTCCTTTTCTCCCGGCATCCCAACACATTTGCTCCCAGCCGGAGTCGACGTGTCAAAACAGTGGGTCTCCAACTGTTCGTCGCGGCGTGCGCTAGACTGACTTGACTTTGCGTGTGACTCAGTAGTTCACGACTGGCCTGTTTATTCCAGCCGAATTACTCTTTGAATGTTTGGGGGGGGGGGATAAATAATAATACCTTCATAGACTGAGATTCATGGCCTGGCTAGGAGTGTACGCACTCTCCGCGTCCTACTCCGTCTCTCTGTCTCTGTCTTTGCTCTGTGCTGTCTGACGTGTCAGCCTTGGGTTTTTTTTTTTTATTTTAAATGGGGCTTGTTGATCCCACCGAGACCCCCGCCCCTCCCACAGCCCCACGTTCACGATTGCGTGCTTCCTGGCCTTCCGCGGCTTCCGTAGCAGCAAGGCCACACAGCGCCTTCGCAGAGAACCAGCCGGGTGAGGGAGAGAGAGAGGGAGTAAAAGAAGTGAAAAGATAGCCTTGGCTCCGAAAGACAGCACCAATTTATCTCCCACAGACTTGGGTTTTTGTACCGTTAAACAAATAAAAAAAAATAACAAGAAAAAATCTAAGCCACAGCGTGACGCCCCCGAAAACCCTGACACACTCATTTAGGAACCAGAGTTACGTATTTATCGCAATCCCCCGTGTCCTTCTCGAAAATGTTACGCTCAGATATATCAATCCGCTGGAGAACGCCAACATGCCGCACTGCATTCCTCCTAAAGTAGCAAGTCTACATTTCTACAGTCATTATCAGTCATTATTTTTTTCTGCGTCGCGTCAAAGTTTCGTTTGATATGTGCAGAGTTTGTAAGGTGGACCTCCATGAGTAATGTGTGTTTTTGTACATTTTCTACTGAGGCGGGAGCCAGGAGAAGAACGGAGGGGCAGCTCCCTGTGTGCCAGAGCCGTCTTAATCCATGTGTTTAGCGAGCACCATCTGCTGCTTTTATTCAGATGGGAGTAGAAATATTTGGTTGATTAGAAGAGGAGCTGTGAAGGATAGCCGCCACCGCCGCCGCCGCTACCAACAGTTAGTTGCCACACATGCTCAGTTCTCTCCACTGGTGTCTTGGCAGCGGAACAGAAGACGACGTGGAGACAGAGGCGTGCGATGTTTGAGCACCGCGCGCGCACACACACACACACACACGCACAAACACACCCAAAGATTCAGGTATAGGCGGTGGATAGGGACATGTAGAAAACGCTTTGAAAAGAACATTAATTGGGATTATGTCGACTTAAAACAGCAAAACATAATAAAAAAAAAAATGTTGGATCATTACAGCAAAGCAGGTGTTAAAATGGGTATAATATAGAAAAAAATTACATCAACTTGTAAAAAACTGCATCAAAGCCTTTTGGATTACGAGGACACTGAATGTGTCTTCACAATCTGAATGTCCTATTAAGGTTGTTGTGTATTCACACACTCACAGACACACACACCAGCATAGTCTCATGAGGTCGTCATCAATGTGACACTCCAAAAAACACTCCAAAATAACCAACTGAGATTTTCTTGCTTTCATGGATATATTAGATTGCATGGATTAATTGGATTATATAATTCAGGGGTTTTCAATCTTTTTCCTGCCACAGCACAGTTTTTCCAATGAAATAATGCCACAGCACACCACTGTCCTGTTAACCATTAAAAACCACTTAAATCGACACCAACGTGTATAACTGCTCATGTTCATGGTCGGCTAATGGCTCTTTCAGCGTGAAATTTGAGCTTGTTCCTGCAATCCTGGCTGGAACTGATGAATTTGCACGGCCTTGCAACTTTGATCTTGCAACACAAGAGTTAATTTCCAACGCTGTGTGCATATGCGTGACAAGTCCTTGTCCCCCCCTGCTTGCAGATGCCGACCTGGGTGGCCTGATGGACCTGGAGTCCCTGTACCGCGGCGTGGAGCAGAGCATCAACCAGAGCCGGGCCGGGCGCGCCCGCCGGCAGAGCCTGGACCGGGCCTACAACATCGAGGTGCTGCTGGGCGTCGACGACTCCGTGGTCCAGTTCCACGGCAAGGAGCATGTCCAGAAGTACCTGCTCACGCTCATGAACATCGTAAGTGTAAAGGCGGTTGAATGTTCCATTTTGTTTTATAAGACCCGGGTCGACACGCTAATTATGGTGTGAAAATGAAAATGAAAATTTTCAACCGAGTGGAACACCAAGAAGGACCGGCTGCTATGGGTGACGTACGTACAGCATTGTTGTGGTCATTATTGGTGCGCCATCACCAGACTGGAGGTCTTCACAGGTTCCAAAACAGATATAACAGAACCAACCCAATGCAATGCCGAGGTGATAAAAACGTAAAACGTGGACCCTAACAGGGAGCGGGTCCCGGGTTGTTGTTCTGGTGGTAGGGTGCTGGTCGACCGGGGAAGACCTCTACATCACACTACTACTGGTCTTATGGTCAATGTTGCGTTGTTGTTTTTATTATTGGTGCCGACACCAGCATTTGACTACCACTGTGGTGGTCTGTGTCTGTGTATTGACCTGCATTGTTTGATGCAGAATCTATAACAGGATGAATAAATGAATTGCCAGCGATTGGACAATGATGCTACATAACTAAATAAAATAAATCCATATATATATACTGTATATATATATATATATATATATATATATATATATGTATATATTTCTTTCTTTTTTCTTTTTTGTGCTGCCTACCCAGACTGAGAGCTCACGGCACCTGGGTGCTTTTTGTTGCTGACAGGGAGTGGATGTTGTTTGTACCTCGTATATTCGGCAGCAGCCCTCAAATAAAATACGTTCCTGCGGCCCTGGTGATGACGTAACCGACGGTTACAGGTAGCTTCCTCAGGCAGATTGCATGTTCCTGAAAAAACTTTTTTTTTTTTTTTTTCAAAATACTCCATGGGTTCAATGGGAGTTGGAAAATGTGGTAGAAGTCACACAGAGGTCAAAGAGGAACACCGACGAGCACACTCAGAGATGCACACAGGCACACACTCACACACGCACACAAACAGAATGAGAATTCAATCCCCATTCTGCATGTGCTCACACAGCAATCAACCCCGAGTAATCCTCTCTTCTCTATCTGAATATGATGAGATTTCATTTGCCTTTGTGTGTGTGTGTGTGTGTGTGTGTGTGTGTGTGTGTGTGTGTGTGTGCGTGCGTGCGTGTGTGTGTGCGCGCACGGGTGTTTGTGCATGTGTGAGTGTTTCAGGTAAGCCCTTGGCTCAGAAGGGGCTCCTTCTTATCATCTCATCAGGCTATATCTGATGTCATATGTCATTGTGTGTGTGTGTGTGTGTGTGTGTGTGTGTGTGTGTGCATGTAAGTGCGTGTGGTGCAGCAAGCAGTATGCCCCAGGCCAAAAAATAAAAAAATAAAACTTTGCCAAACATCAGCGCACTCTCCCAGGTCTGTTTGGAAACTCACTGCAGACTTTAATCTTTGCAAATTAAACCTGTGGTGAGAGTGCTGTTCCATCTTAGTGTGTGTGTGCGTGTGGGTGCGCGTGCGTGCATGTGGGTGTGCGTGCGTGCGTGCGTGTGGGTGTGCGTGCGTGCGTGTGGGTGTGCGTGCGTGCGTGTGGGTGTGCGTGCGTGCGTGCGTGCGTGCGTGTGGGTGTGCGTGCGTGTGGGTGTGCGTGCGTGCGTGCGTGTGGGTGTGCGTGCGTGCGTGCTGCCGTTTGCTTTCGACTTATATTGCAACTCACTGTGCAAGCAGCCACTCTGAGCGTCGAGCAGGTGCAGGCAAACAACCATGGTGGAAGAAGTACTTCTAGTTAAGTAAGAGTAGTTTCACTTAAACGCACTTAAAGTTTTGAAATTAAAAGTAGTTTTTCATACCTAGTGCCCTGATATAACAGAGACTATAATACGGTGTAGAAATGCTATTGTACCTTTTTTGATGAGATTAGTGCTCATGCAAAAAAATTTAACTCAAATGTACATTGAAATTATTTAATACAATAAATTAGCAGTTTGATTGATTGTGTCCCTGACTTTGATATATAAATATAAATCCAGATTTAAATTTTTTTGATAATATATTATAATATTATAATATAATCTTTTGAAATCCAGCCGAGTGGTCCAAAGAGGGGGATTGGTTATGGTTCTGTGTCACGAAAAGCTGTGCTCTTGTCATGCCACAGGTCGTCCACAGGACAGAGTTGTTGCAGCAGTTCTTGACGATTAAAGAATTAATAAAAAGTGGTATTGCAGGTTGAGAAATTGAACTCTGTCCTGGATGCAATGGCACAAATACTCTGTGTTGTATGCCCAGCATGCTGACAGCACAGGTGAAAAAAGAAAGGGAATGTACTCCTACTACTGTAGTACACTAGGTAGCAAAGTGGTTTACTCATTCAAATGATGTATAATTATATATAAATAATACATCATATAAAAGAGAGAATTCGAGAGATATCAAATAGAGATATGGCAATTTCTGATCATTCAAATCATTTGGCCTCTTCGGTGAGAATAAATGCATTGGAGAGAGCTCTGTGTCATAGAGACATAGAGAGAGAGAGAGAGAGAGAGAGAGCGCGAGTGAGAGACAGGGAGCAACGCTTCCTGAAATGCGTGAGGCAAAACTTTCAAGAAGAAAGCCACTTGGATGCCACGCGTGGGAGGGAGCCCACGTTTATTTATAAAGAAATGTATTGCCTTATTTATTTATTTATTGGTCTATCCATTTATTTCTGTTTATCCAGCGGTTTGTCTCATGTAGTTTGAAACGTTTCAAATACTCCCCTCTCCTGCTGTCTCTCCATGCCCCCCCCCCCCTATTGCCTGATCACATTTCTGAGGGAGGCAGAGAAAGTAGTGGAAGTACAAGTAGAAGTGCTTTATTACTTTATTACTGTACTTTATTACTGTGGTGTTGGGGTGGTGTGGTTTAAGCAGCCACACCTGTCTTGGGTCTAGGTGGGCCTGGGACCAGGGTGGCTGTACGCCTGTTGCTCGTTAGAGTAATCGATGATCTAATCTGCGTTCTTGTCTGTACTTGTGTTCTTGTGGACTTGTGAAACGCCATCAGTCGCAGCCCAAGTACTGTTCCAATTCAAAGTCCGCATCAAGCCAAGTCCAGTCCAAATGCCCGGATGTGGACTTGCTCCGCCCATTTTATCGAGGATGCATCGGTGGTGACTTGTGTGGACTTGGGACAGCCAAGTATCCCAGGATGCACTTCGCAGAATGACCGTCCTGCGTCCTCCCGTCCCCCGGAGGCTGTACTCCCGAGTCGAACTTGCCAAGTCTGCACTACCAAGTCCGCAAGTCCAGACTTTGCGTACTTGGTATTGAGAAACGACCAGGGGCTGCTCTCGTGTGTGTGTGTGTGGGGATGGGGGTTTTACCTGTTGCTCACTTGATTACTCTAACGAGCAACAGGCGTACAGCCACCCTGGTCCCAGGCCCAATTACCTAGACCCAAGACAGGTGTGGCTGCTTAAACCACACCACCCCCACACCACAATTACATCTTTCAAGTATTTGTACTTAAGTTTATTCGGTTTTACCGACTTTTACTCCCCAACATTTCAAATCGGATCTAATCGAATACACTTTCTATTTTCCCGGATTATCTCCATCTCTCATGGCTCTTCTCCCCTTTCAAACTTCCTTTGCATTTTATTATTATTATTATTTTTTTTTTTTGTATCCATCTGCTTCTTTCTCTGCACTCTTCCAGCTTGCGGTTCTCTAAAAACAATGTGACGGGTATTTATTTGTACCTCTGTGCATTTTTCAGGGGTTTGGAACACCTCTATTTTTAGTTTGTCGTTGTGAACGTCATGAACGCGGAGGACATCATATCCCCGCACGGCGGCGTTCATTTGATAGGATGCTCTTTGAAGCGCACGGCACTCCAAAAGAAAGAAACATTATAAACATTTCAAATGTAATAGTCAGTTTTTTCTCATCAACTCTCTTTGTTTCCCACCTTTTCATATATTTTATGAACGTGTGTGTGTGTGTGTGTGTGTGTGTGTGTGTGTGTGTGTGTGTGTGTGTGTGTGTGTGTGTGTGTGTGTGTGTGTGTGTGTGTGTGTGTGTGTGTGTGTGTGTGTGTGTGTGTGATCGGGGCCCCGAAGAAGGCCCCCCTCACGGGCTGACTGGACTGGACTTCACAGCATCGATAGTAACAACTCAAAATATAGAATCCCCCAAGCAACGGCCTCAACTCACCAACTCCCTACAGGGACCCCACCTGTCCAGCGAGTTCACTTTAGCTGAAATGTGATCAATACAGGCAAACTTTTAGCATAGGATTCATACTAAATCAGTTGTCGCTGCCTGTTGGCTGGCCCAGATACCCTGTCCCCCCCATCGCTACACCCCACCCAATGAACCAGCCCGACTCCCAAATGAAGAAGGTTGGGAGTAGGGCTTACCCTACTTTCTCAACCTTGGCATAATTGCAGTGGGTCCCTGGGAAGTTTTTTATTTTATTTTACCATGAAAAAGAAAATTGTTGATACTTTGTCCAAAAAAATAAAAAATTAAAATCCAGATTAGTCCGAGAGGAGTGTAGTGCTGCAGGAGGTGGAAGACTGAGGGGACGGTAAAACAAGCTGCGGATAGCGAGTTATATGGAAGGGATTCAGAGGAAAGATGGCGCTCCACTCTGAATGACGCCGTTTTAGCTCATTACTTACTATGTGTATCAGATATTCTTGCATCAAATAGTGAATTACACTGAATGCTCAATTGAATGCACACATGTCTGCAAACTGATAATATTACATATTCTTATAGCTCACCATCTGGGACTCAGTGAATATTGAGTAGTGAATATTTGACTCCTCTGAATGGGTGGAGTTGGTTCTGGAGAGGTGTGGTTACATCATTTGTTGCAGGGTTGGGGTGGCGGGGTCCAATGTGATATCTTTTCACGGGGCCCCAAATCCCTGGCGGCGCCCCTGTATGTGTGTGGGGCGGGGGGGGTTGGGGAGCACCGTCTGAAGGAGGACATCAAAGAATCACTCCCACGGAAAACAATTCCTAATCCCGCCTGTGAAGTTCAACTAGAGTGTCACGTTGTGTGTTGCACTTCTGTGTGTGTGTGTGTGTGTGTGTGTGTGTGTGTGTGTGTGTGTGTGTGTGTGTGTGTGTGTGTGTGTGTGTGTGTGTGTGTCTCCACGTACACATGTGGAGCTTCCAACTCATTCATTAGATAAGTCCGCTTCCTACTCGTTTCCCAGGTTTTTTATTTCGGTCTTTCTTCACTTCCTCAATCAAATCAATTGATGAAAGACCAAGTCTGGCCAAGAAGCTTACGTTTTTCAATGACCCACGGACAAACCGGAGGCTTGGCTATCAATGAGGGAAGATGGGCGCGTGCACACACACATACACACACACACACACACACACACACACAGAAGTGCAACACACAACGTGACACTTTAGTTGAACTTCACGGGCGGGATTAGGAATTGTTTTCCACACACATACACACACGTACACATAGCCGCAGAAACCATAGGCTAAAGAAGTCCAATTAACAGCCGTGTCCTTAATGGAGAGCAGCGGAAGCGACATGACAGGGAAAAGCCCATTGATCTCCTTTCCAAACCGGTGCATGGGAAATGAAGAGGATCGATGGGCCACACAGGACCCCCATTCTCTCTCTTTCTGCGTCCAACACACACACACGCACACACACACACACACACACACACACACACACACACACACACACACAAACACACACACCCACACACACACACACTAACACACACACACACCACACACACTCAGATCGAAGGACACAACGACATTCTAATCTACCAATAACCTCGTCATCAATCTGATCTGGGAGAGCTATTAACGGGTAAAGTTGCAAATTTCAAATGAAAAAGAAAAACAGTTCCCCACATTTTAAAAGTTGTACTTATTTATGTATTCTTTTTTTCAACGGAAATATATCAGCTACATTTATAGTCACAAACCGACCCACAGCCCAACAGGTATTGCCACATTGTCCTATTTCAAATGATTTGTACTATTTCTATGTTGCCAAATAATTTATTGCGCTATTCTCTTCATGTGTTTAAAGGGGAGCTATTATGCTCCTTTTCATGTTAATATAGGTCTCTGAGATCCCCAAAACATGTTTTTGGCGTATTTTACTGAAAATACCACTCAGATTATGCATTTGAGACATTGTGACATGCCTCTAAACCCAGACTGTTCCAAACGATCTATTCCAAGGGGCTATTTCAGTTTCTCTAGTTTAAATTGTGAATGAGCAGCCAAGCCCCTAGTTCTGAGACAGGGTTATATATTCTATATATGACAGAAAATAAGGAAAAGCAAAATAGGTCCCCTTTAAATTAACAGCTTAAAGTTACTTGTTTGAGTTGTAGTGAATAATGTACCTTCTGCTAACATCCCTGCAAATGAGCTAAAAATAATTTCAAATATAATATTATACAAATAATACAATTTTGGTTTTGTATAACCAAATGCTCATTAAATATGGTTTTGACACTCGATTTTACATTCAAATAAAATGAAAGTCTGTAATATGAATCTACTGTGTATGGGACATTTTTAAATAACTTCTAAATATATTGAGATTTTATTTCCATCGTAGAAAAAAACGCACGTTGGACTCCTAGAAAATAAAGGTCCCCCTTGTTTTGCCCTGGGTTCTGAAAACCAAACCCCGGTGTCAGAATGATAATTAAAATGCCGCCTGGACTAATAAACATGGCGCTCTTCAGCCTTTCAGTGGTGGCAGTCGGGCAATAATCGAAGCCGTGATGAGCATCCTGGTGATGTATTCAGATGACAGCTACCTGGCCCCGTCTCTGTTACAAATGAAGTGTGTTTATAGTGTTAATCTCTCTCTCTCTCTCTCTCTCTCTTTCTCTCATTTTCTCTCTCTCCAGCCACCAAGTGTGACTATGATCACACTTCCCTAGTGAAGTGATACCCCTGCTCAGAGGATAGGGAGAGCTGTATGCGTAGGGCAGGCCATAATAAAGTATTATAAAATTATTATTATTATTTGGAAGAATTTGAGCATCTTCTTTTCAACACATATTGGAGGATTACTGAAAGTAAACTCTGAAAAACGAGTCCCAGGCCCAGCATCGGTACAAAATTATAGGACCGACGCCGGGACTGGGACTCATTTTTTCGGAGTTTACTTTGGGTAATCCTCCAATATGTGTTTAAAAGAAGATGCTCAAATTGTGGCCAAAGCCTTTTTCTAATATTTGCGCGACGCATGCCAAATGGTATTGACAAACCCAAGTTCTGTCTCATTGGCAGCGGTGGAAATGTTTTCATTGCGTAATTCCCAAATGCTTACAGAGCAAATTGAAATTGTTTGTGAACTGGCCATGAAGAGTTGATGAAAAAAAAGAAAAACACTGGCTCCGTTGAAGATGTGTTGAACATTTCAATATTTTAATGACCAGACAAATGAATTGTAAGCAGCAAAACATGGAAGAATTTATTGTGACGCTTTCTATAAAGGCTAAATCTACATTAACCTTAATATTGTTCTATATTTTATTATTGTAATGTTATATTGACATTAAATGTTAATAGGTTGTTTTATGAACCACTTTTCTTTTTTATTTTCCAGTGCTTTAAGTATCAACACATGACACTACTCCATAAAATAGCACAGATGTGGCTCATGGATGTACTAAAAGAAATGTCTGTTTTAATGATTGCCATGGCCATCAATAATATAATACATGCATTTATGTATTTATTTATAAATACATAAATAGTATATCTTTATTGGTAAAACGTCATGAGCTTGCATCTATAACACATCATATGTTATTTAA
>NC_137199.1:11155620-11293120 GCF_960531495.2 Zeus faber | reverse complement strand
CATCCCATCTTTAAAAGCCTGCTTTACACCGAATCTGACAAACGACCGGAACAAACCGGAAGTCCATTCATCCCTATGGAGGTGGTGTCGACAGTACGACCGGAAGAGTTTTTTATTGGAACCGGGCTTAAAACGAAGTAAATAAGTCACATATATAAAATAATGACATTATTAACGTTAACGTTGGATGTCACCATATTCACTATCGATAAAGCTCTTTTTATAGGATTAAATTCTGTGTATTTTCATTTTTTTTCATGACACACTGTATAAGGGGAGTTTTAAACTTTCATTCATGGAACATGGTAAATTTCCAGCTGGAGAAACTGTACCGGAAAAAAAACAACCTCTCCAATCATCCCTGACATCATTTTTTGATGTGGAACTCAGGCGCAGTTCATCCGACGGCCACTAGGGCGGAGGGTCCCGACCGTCCGATGCGATGATGCATTTGGTGTAAACCGCCATAAGACTCTTTCTTTCTTTCTCTCTTTCTCTCTTTCTTTCTTTCTTTCTTTCGTCCCCTCGCCTCTCCAGGTGAATGAGATCTACCACGACCAGTCGCTGGGAGCTCGGATCAACGTGGTCCTGGTGCGGATCATCATGCTGGGCTACGGCAAGGTAGGGCCGACGCAATTCCCCGTCCCCCTGCCTGTGCCAACTTTGACATGCTATGCCCTGTTTTGCTTGGGTTTGCGCACACGCACACACTCACGCACGCACACACACACACTTCTCGCCGATGCCCCGGAGCCGGTTATTCCACCGGACTGGGCAAAAAGAGGAACTAAAAGCGTGCGGCATCCCGCGGGGGTGTTTTCAAAGTTGCGCGCCTTCACAGTTCAGCACCAAAAGCAGCACGGTAACTCTGCTCGTTATGCAATCAGGCCTTCCTCCCGGTGGGGGGTAGCCGGGAATTATGGAAAAGTCCGGTCAAAAGATAAACAGTCAATGATAGCCCTCCTCCCTCATTCATAAACACAGCGAGAGAGAGAGAGAGAGAGAGAGAGAGAGAGAGAGAGAGGAGAGAGAGACCGGACACAGGGGCCTACAGCATCCCCTGGCTTCCTCCAATGTAACCCAATCTGGGCGAGAGCGAGAGAGAGAGAGAGAGCGAGAGAGAGAGAGAGAGAGAGAGAGAGAGAGAGAGCGAGAGAGAGAGAGGGAGATAAAAGAGGAGAGTGCTGGAGGAGGAGGGGAGGGGATTGCCCCACAGGATGATACAAATAGTTGTGATATGATGATGCTTTTGTAGGTTTATCTCTTCCTCTGCTCTCTCTATCGCTACATCATCCCCCCCCCCCATCCGCAAACACCCACACACACACACACACACACACACACACACACACACACACACACACCTTCCCGCAGTGGTCATTCAGGCCCCGCCCCTTTGCAGCCCTGGCCAAAGCCGGGGCTGTCCATCATCCCCAATTACTGTGGCAACGGAGCTGCACCCAGACAGCCTGCAGATTGGCTCTGTGACCCTGAGTCCACACACACACACACACACACACATGCACACACACACACACACACACACACACACACACACACACACACACATACACACACACACACGGAAATATCAAGCAGCATGCAGCACTGCACACACACCCACCAGGGCCCTCGGATACAGAAAGTGCGTTCACATACACACAATCCACTCACGGTGGTATTTTCATTAATTCACACACACACACACACACATACACACAAACACACACACACACACACACACACACACACAATCAAACACATACACAACCTGATGATAACAAAATGCACACACATTTATTCACTGTAAAGGGGTGTTCTTGGAGAGGAAAGATTTCACACTCCGTCATGTGGGCAGAGGCAGACCATATGTCTTTACTGCAGCACACACACACACACACACACACACACACACACACACACACACACACACTGAACCGTGCAGTTGGTAGAAAAATGCATGTGTGCAAACACAGAGAGCAAAACATAAAATTAGACAGAGCTACAGAGAGAGAGAGGGAGAGAGGGAGAGAGGGAGAGGTGTTGACAGAGATGGAGAAACGTGAAGAGAGAGGAGAGGCACAGGAGACGCCCGAGCAGCGGAGGTGAGGGTGATGGGAAGGCATCGATGGCATCTAGCTCTTTCTCCCTATGTGTATGGTACCACAGTTTGCTGAGCCGTCGTATAAGCGAATAATTATAATTTCAGATGTTTTGACTTGTTTGTTTGCACACAGCTCGTTCTAGAGGGTGCATTTGGATAATTGAAATTTATGAGAAAAGGCCAGCATGCCGCATATTGTTGTTTGTGTCGCATTTGTTAATTTACATGCTTGTGTATGGCTTCCTTGGATTGTATTTACAGTATGTATGCACGTTTCCTTATTTTGGCTCATGCCTGCATGTGCATGAGTGAGTTAATTTTGTTTCTGCAGCTTTGCAAGTATACCTCCGCTTTTTTTGCAGCTTGTACCAATGCAAAGCACTATAACACTGCCCCCTGCAGGCCAATGCTGGCTAACAACCCTGCTGCCAGGGTTTCCATCACTCCCCTTACCTACTTCAGACTGCCCTCTCTCTCTCTCTCTCTCTCTCTCTCTCTCTCTCTCTCTCACTCACCCTCTCTCTCTCCCTCTCTCTGTAGTCCATGAGTCTCATTGAGCTGGGGAACCCATCGCAGAGTCTGGAGAACGTGTGCCGCTGGGCCTTCCTCCAACAGAAGCAGGACACGGGGGACGCTGAGTACCATGACCACGCCATCTTCCTCACCAGACAGGAGTTTGGCCCCACCGGCATGCAAGGTAATGCATGAATCAGCACCACACGCTACACACATTCATCCACGTACAATAAGTGTGGTGTGGGGATGGTTTCGATGAGCAGCCACACCTGACCTGGATCGAGGTGATCGGGTCAGTGTGGCTGCATACCTGTTGCTCGTCGGTTGGTCTACCAAGCAGCAGGGAAAACTGCCATCCCCGCACACACTCGGGAGAGGAGCCCTTGTCATGACACGTTCTGTCTGCTCTGGGCTAATTCCAACTGGCCCACTCTCTACAATAAACTGGTGTGTCTACAACATCCTCTCCTGTGTCTCTGTGCCTCCGGCACCCTCCTAGGCCCTGAAAACGCCACTTTGGTGGCGCGTGGTCGGCGAAACAGCCACAATAAGTAAAAGGGATATGATATTATTTAGAATTGTTAGTAGGTTATTTTAGTCGTAGTCACAGTTGGTCGGTGGTCTAAATGAAAAAATAAATAAAACTGGTCTGTGAATATGAAATGATCATCACTATGGAGGTGATACCTCAAAATGCTGCACATTTTAACTTATTTGCTTGGGGTTTTTTTGTTTTGTTTTTTAAATTACAATTGTAAATGTCGATTTAGAAGATCCCAAAACAACTACAGCTCCAATTTAATAATAATACCAATGAAATACTAAAGTTGAATAGTATAGGCCTTTGGTTTGTCATTTTGAGTGCAAAATATTTCTCACGTATTAATTTTGATGTAGAAAACAATAGCCCTTACCCACAACTTTTCAACTATTTAACTATTTTAGCATGCACCTAATAAACAATGTGAACACACACCTGCAGACCCCCCTATGGACACAGGCACCCAGGTATTCTGTAGATCTGCATTATTTCACACAGGGAGGCAGCGCCGCCTCACAGCTGATCCCAGTACAGCTGGTGTTGGTGACCGGTGGGGTTTTCTTTTCTGTGCAGCAAAGTGCAGCCTCGCAGTCGTGGAAGTCCCGGGGGACAGGGCCTCAAAAAAAGGCGGCGGGCCCGGCTACCCAGAAGCCCTTGGGCTGCCCTTGGGCTCAGCCTTCAGCGGGGGAAAATCGATACACAGAGCAAGGCCGGCTGCAGCTCCGCTAAACTAAAAGCAGTAGCAGAGAGAGAGAGAGAACGAGAGCGAGAGAGAGCGAGAGAGAGAGAGAGAGAGAGAGAAAGCCAGGGAGACAGGCGGGTGATGAGAAAGAGGCCGTCATGGCTAGAATAGTACGGGGTTGGGACATTGGGGGGATGGAAGGAAGGGAGGAGGAGGTGCATGTATGTGTCTGTAAATGTGTGTGTGTGTGTGTGTGTGGAGTTCCACATTAGATCTGTCTATGGTGTGTTTGGGTGGGTCCTACAATCAGCCATTTAGCCTCAGTCTGTCCAAATCAGCTTCAGCTCAACAATCTCTAGTGGCACGAATAAAATCTCAACACAGCAAAGAATTTTTCTCTCTCTCTCTCTTTCTCTCTCTATCTCTCTCTCTCTCTCTCTCTCTCTCTCTCTCTCTCCCCCAACCTCTCTTTCTCTCCTCGGTTACCTAGGTTACGCCCCAGTGACGGGGATGTGCCATCCGGTGAGGAGCTGCACTTTAAACCACGAGGACGGCTTCTCCTCCGCCTTCGTGGTGGCACACGAGACCGGCCACGTGTAAGTCGACGCCGCGGCTCCCGCGGCGACGGCCTCGGCTCCCTCCTCTGTTTTTTTTCGCCTTCCGTTCTTTGCTTCCTCACCATCCACCTCGTCCTCTCCGCAGGCTGGGGATGGAGCACGACGGCCAGGGGAACCGCTGCGGAGACGAGGTGCACATGGGGAGCATCATGGCCCCACTGGTGCAAGCCGCCTTCCACCGCTTCCACTGGTCCAGATGTAGCATGCAAGAGCTGGGACGCTACCTCCAGTAATGCACACACACCCTAAACACACACACACACACACACACACACACACGCACATTTACACACTCCAACATTTCTCCCCTCCTTGTTGTGAATGGCAAATTGATGATAGCTGGGGTTTTGGACAGATATGTACGTAAGATCTATTCAGTAAGGTAGGTTCTCAATCGTGGTATTGGTTTTCAATAGATCCCCACGATCAAGAGGAAAGAAGCATTTGTGACAAACGCGTCAAAGAAGATGTTTTTTTCCCAGCACTTCTCAAGGCTCTTCCCCCACAGCTCCTACGATTGCCTCCGCGACGACCCCTTCGACCACAACTGGCCGTCGCTGCCCCAGCTGCCCGGCCTGCACTACTCCATGAACGAGCAGTGTCGCTTCGATTTCGGCGTGGGCTACACCATGTGTACCGCGGTAAGGGATCCATCCCGACGCTTTCCCCGTGCGCTATTACTAACGTAGCTAGAGCGTGCGTACTAATACGGGGTGGCGATATTGCAAGTACTTTGGCCCACTCGAGGCGCCGTCTTTCTGTTTCAAGCTTAACGTCACTTTTGTCCCTTTTTTTTTTTCCCCCCTGATGATATATCGTATCAGAGTTGGGGTTTACTCACTTTGAATTTAATCAGCGCTTTGGATTCCGTCTTTTTCATTCGAGCTTTTGATAACCGATCGTTTCTCAATTGCTGATTTCTTTGTAACGCCGGATTAGAAGGCGGGACTCTTTCTGTGATTGTTAAAAAAAAATGAATAAAAGAAATAAGTGATTTGAACCCAGCGCTGACATCTATCTCTGCTCTACGCTCTGTCCATATATAATGAACCGAGAGTCACACATACACAGCCATTCACATCCTTCTGATGTCCTCTTCTTTCCTCTCCCGGCCACTGTGGGGATTGACATCTTGCTTAAAAGCAGGTAATTGGTTTTGATAGCTATCTCTCTCTTTTCTAATGTAATATTACCACGGCCATTACGTACGACACATAAACCACAGTGATTTGGAGTAACCCATTCACAGAGATCTCTGGAAGTACTGCTAGCCCCGCACACACAGACGTCGTAGAGTAAGCTCCATCGACAATCCGCCATCACGTTGAATCCAAAAGGAGCTCAAAGAGACCACAGAGCTCCACGCAGTAGACCAACTGCATCCAGCCTCAGCATCTTGGCCGACACTGGGCAGCTGTATCACTCCCTCCCTCTCACCCTCACCTCCTCTATGGGACCAGTGTGGCACGCCGCGGGGCAGCTGTTGCTTGATAGACACGGGGGCTTGTTCGATGGCTTTGCACGTATCGTATGGCTAGATTACCCTCTATTCTCTTGTCGAACCCATTCCCCCCTCAGCTACAAAAGGCGGGACAATCAGCGGCACAGGTAAGGTAACCCCCACCTCCCCGAAAGAGATATGGCTGCTCAATTTTATTATTTCTCTTTCATCGTTTTTTTTTTTTTTTTTTTTTTTTTACCCCACTCGTCCCCTGGACTCGTAGACATTTTGTGTGACGTGTTTTTTATTTATTTATTTATTTTGTCTTTACTACTCGTTTTCTATGTTTCACCCATCGTTGCATTTTGGAAGTGTGCTCTGCAGGAGTCTATAATGCTCCGACAGAAAAACAAAAACGGGTATAAATAAACCCTCCAAACGCCGTAGCCCTCCCTATTCTGCGAAGCAATTGAACTCCATCACGGGAAATGAGCTCAAGCTCTTGACATAATCACATCCACTATTGCCGAGAATGGGCGTTTAAATCACCGCGGCGCATTTTTTGCCGAGCGGGAAGAGCTTCATTATGTTGCCATGCTGTAGGAGACTGTAACCGAGTGGGAATAAGTCTTTCCTCTCTGAGAGGAAAAAGGGAACGGGCGAGGCTTTTTCCACGTTTCACCTCAGCTCCGAGGATCCTCCCGGTCTGACGCTAGGAGTCAACGCAGTCTGGCGTTTGGATTATCCACTGACCTGCAGACGTCACGGAAGGTCATGGTGAAAAAAGATTAGGAAAGGAGGGAGAAAGGGCACCGCTCCTCGTGGCGCGGGACAGAAGGTCGGCCGTGGGCGGCAAACGCAGCTGAGTTGCATTGACGCATACGGGCGAGGGAGGGGAAAGTGATCCTCCGTCCGGGGTCTCGGGAGCCTTTCCGTCTCCGAGGTGGACCTTTTGACCCCCGCTGCCCTCTCCCCTTTGACCTGCCCCCATGACCTCGTCAAAACCCACAGACCGTCTCCTCTAGACGGTCTCTCTCTCTCTCTCTCTCTCTCTCTCTCTCTCTCTCCTCATCTGATTTGGTTTGCATGACCTGCCACCTCTGTGTTTCTCGATGGAGAGTGCGGTGCGGTGTAGTGATGCAGTGACGGTGTAGAAAACACAGCAGTGACGTCAGAGGAACAAAACGAAACTATGAAAAAACAACAACAACAAAACACAAATCCAAACATCCAAAAGCCCATGGCTGACCACTGCTGCTGTTGACGTTGTCGTTGGTGATATTTAACGTTGTCGTGATATCTCTCTTCTCACGCCTCTTTTTTCTATTGCCCGTTGGGTTTTTTGTGTGCAGTCTCATTCCAGCTGTCTAATATATGATGGTTTTAGTGTATTGTGTTGTTGAGGATCGACCTCAGTCTGTGTGTGTGTGTGTGTGTGAGTGTGTGTCTGTGTGTGTGTGTGTGTGTTTGTGTGCGTGTGCCCGTGTGTGTGTGAGTTTTGGAGTGTGATATCAGTGAGAGTATGCGTCAGAGATGCTGTCCCTGTGCCCCCACACAGTACCGCACCTTTGACCCATGCAAGCAGCTGTGGTGCAGCCACCCCGACAACCCCTTCTTCTGCAAAACCAAAAAGGGACCGCCCATCGATGGCACCATGTGCGGGAACGGGAAGGTGTGTGTGTTCGATGAAACGACGTCCGTTTAGAATGTGCGACGTCGAGACAAACTCGAAAATTTTCGGGAAAAAAAACCCTGCATGGCCGCAGGAAACTCCGCATTGTATGACTGTACCTCTTGAGGAATAGGGTGGAAAAAACAAAAATGCATGTAAACATTCATTTTTTTTAAGGTTCCCAGTTGTGTTGAGTGCAGGATAAAAAAATAAACACCCGTCTACTTCGAAGCCCTTGCTATCTGTCTATCTATCTGAAAACCTCCACCTTCTCTTCCCCTCTCTGGGTCTCCACTCCCCACCCCACGGCAGCACTGCTTCAAAGGTCACTGCGTGTGGTTGACCCCCGACATCATAAAGCAGGACGGGAGCTGGAGCACCTGGAGCGAATTCGGCCAGTGCTCGCGCACGTGTGGCGGAGGCGTGCACTTCCGCACGCGCGAGTGCGACAGTCCCAGGTACGGTACCTCCGTGGACCTCTCTTCGGGAGAGTTTTTTTTTGTTTTTTTTTAAATCTCTGCTTGATCGCCCCGAGAAACATATTTGGTCCGGGCTTGAAAATCTTGAAAATCTTGAAAATCAGTTCAGGATGAATGGACCTGGACCTGGATCGAGGGTTTTTCACAACGACCACCGTGTGTGTTCTGACCGCCTTGTGACCTCTGTCGCTGAATGCAAATTGGTATTTTGTTTCATTAACATGTGTCAGGTAAGTCAGGTCTACATGAAGGGAAATAGTATTTACACCGACTGTATGTTGTTGGGGGGGTTAGAGCATTATCTGCCAAACTTAGAAGTGCTCAGAAATCAATTGATGGTTTCAAGGTAAAATCTCCTGTTTCACTCTCTGCCATCCCTACCCCCGCCCCCTGAACCTAGACCGGCCAACGGAGGGCGCATCTGCATGGGGGCGACCTACCAGTTCCAGATGTGCAGCACCAACGAGTGCGAGGACATCTACAGCGACTCGCGGGAGGAACAGTGCCGCACGTGGGACCCCCACTTTGAGTTCCACAGCAAGAAGCACCATTGGCTGCCTTATGAACACTCAGACCGTGAGTACGGAAGGACGGATGGGTGGATGAGCGGATGGTCGGACGGACACACGCACACACACACACACACACACGCACACACACACCCACACACACAATGTCTGTTTTATTCAGGCTGTGTGTGGTGTACCGTAGGCTTCGTCCTGTTACCGTCATTGACATCTGGCCGTCCTCCCGACTCGGCTCCAAGGTATGACTACGCCCTGCCAATAAAAAAAACCACGCCACATCTTTGAGAGTCATCTTCTAAAGAACGCTCACGGTTGACCTCCCTCCCTCCGCTCCACCTCCGCCTCCGCCCAATCCCTGAAGGTGTCATTCAAACCTCGCCGAGCCTCTCCATCCTTCCTCCCCCCCCCCCCCGGCTGCTATCGGTGGCAACATATGGCCGAGCTATCTCCGCGGAAGGGATGACAGGTTCGCATCCTAAAGTCCGGGCCAGCGTCGCCGAGAAGGACCCCGTCTTGCATGCGCGCGGTGCAGGGACCGCCCGCTCAGCGCCCGCTCCGATACGTATTAAATTATCATCCAGTTAAAGGGCAGCACTAGAGGAAAGTGCTGAGCTGTCTCCTTATTTAATCTTGGGTCGCCGCTGTGCTCGCTCAGCTAAGAGGGCCCTCGCCAAATTGTATTTCCTCCGTTCTCGTAGTTTTCTAAATGCCATTTTCTTCTGTAAAGGCTTTTTCAGGGTCTCAAATTACTCTCCTGCGTGTGTGTGTCGGCGTGCGCGAGCGCGTGTGCGTGAGTGGGTCTGTGTGCGTGCTTTCAAGGGCGTGCGCAGACATTCACAGATGAGCTTTTCTGTGTTGGTGAAGGGGGAAAATAAAACAGCAAAACCACAGTGTGGAGGTGAAATTGAATTCCATTTGTGGCCTGTCATCTCTTAAACTCCACATTGTAGGGGGGTGGGGGGGAAGGGGAGCGAGCGTGTCGGCCGTAAGTGTGAAATTGCAGCATTTATCTGGAACCATTGATCACATTGTTGTTGGCTCTGTTTGGGCTTTGCAACTCGATAGAGAACACTAGCGTAAATACTCTCCGGCATCGCTCCATAAAGCGCTGCCCTTTTTTGCGGTGCTGCTCAACCCTTGGCCAGCTGGTCGGAGGTGTCCTCCGGCCCCGCGGCCCGGCACCCTGCCGCTTTGGCACCGGCTTTACTATGGATCCGCTTTTTAAGCCCAGCGTTTCGGCTACTCGATAGAACGAGCTGAGCCGTGGGTCCGCCCGTCAGACCACTGATAAATAAGTTTGAAATTTCCTTGCAAAATTCTAAATGGAAAACAATCCTCAAAGACGGGATGATCGAGGATTGTATTCTTGAGTTACGAAAGGTACGGAAAGACTCATTCGTAACATCCTGGAAAAGATGATTGCGAGATTGAGGAGGTTTCTTTGTTATCGTCGAGGCTTCTGTGAAAGTTGGAGTCCGTGTGTGTGTGTGTGTGTGTGTGTGTGTGTGTGTGTGTGTGTGTGTGTGTGTGTGTGGGTGTGTGTGTGGGTGTGCATAATGGTTTGAAAGGACAGACCTGAATACACACCAGCATTGATAGGACACTGGGATCATCGGGACACATTAAATATCATAATGAAATGTGTGTCTGTGTGTGTGTATGTGTGTGTGTGTGTGTGTGTGTGTGTGTCCTCCAGCTAACAAACGCTGCCACCTACACTGCCAGTCCAAGGAGACAGGAGACGTAGTGTACATGCAGAGGATGGTCCTGGACGGCACGCGCTGCTCCTACAAGGACCCCCACAGTGTGTGTGTGCGCGGAGAGTGTGAGGTAAGTGTGTGTGTGTGTGTGTGTGTGTGTGTGTGTGTGCGTACTGTTTGTGTGCCTTCCCTATGTCTTGTCCTTCCATCCCTTCTAAGCGTCCCGCCTCCCTGTCCACAGAGAGTGAGCTGCGAGGGCGTGGTGGGAGCGGTCAAGCATGAGGACAAGTGTGGAGTGTGCGGAGGAGACAACTCCAGCTGCAAGACCTTCAAGGACACCATCAACCGCATCGCCAAGAAACAAGGTGAGACGCACAACCGACATTCAAATGATTCAAAACCAGGATTGTAAAAAAGACATTTAAAAATAAATAAATAAATATAAATTTAAAAAAGTCATAAATAAATAAATAAAAATAAAAACAAAAAAACAAAAATAATAATAAAAAATAATGGTAAAACCAGGATTGTCTTCACCATTAAATCCATTGGTCCGGTCACACTGTTAAGTGCAGGGTTATTTACTGGCCTGGGCCCTTTGCTCGGGATCTGGGGCCATCGTTCCACTGTTTTGGTTATTATAAGCTAAATATCGCCCCCTAGGGGACGGTTTGTTTCATTTAGTCAACACTTGAATAACATAATTCCAATTTCTTCTACGTGGCGCATGGAGTTACATAAAACCGTATACTACACCGAATAACATTTACCTCTTTGTTTCACAAAAGACTCAAATTGACTTACTTTAAAACTCCACTCAAATAAAATTCCATTCGGGAATCCATCCATCCAGTATCATGTTATTAATATATTCAGCTGTGCGTAATCACCGGGTGTCATGACATTTCACTGCATATATGTATGAACGTATGTATATGTATGTGACAAATAATCTCTTGAACTTGAACTTGAACTTGAACTTGAACCTCCCCGACTATGAAAAATAAATAAAATGAAACACTTCCTTGGATTAACTCTTGATGACAATCCGACGTCAGTTTTCCCCCTAGAGTTTGAGGAAGATGTAATTTAATGCGATATAAATTGTTGTTGTGATAAATTATATTTTCAAGGGACACTTTATTGTTATATGATGATATAGTTGAATGTTATCTTTGATTCAGCTAGTAATGCAACTTTCTGAACTTGACAGACTGTTCTAGTGCTAATCAATACCTCGAACTGCTTTCTTGCAATATGCACACGACGAATGACTGTTTATTATATATTATTATATATTCCTCGTATGCAGATATCTTATGAAAGCACCTGTAGCCATCTCCAAGATATTGTATCTTATATTGAGGTATTTGTCGAAAAATATCATGATATTGGATTCTGTTAATACCGCCCTGGCCCTACCACTAGCCAGACATCATCTCCATCAAATTGTACAAGGAGATATTGTCCCTGATCAGTGCAGGGAGGTTTGAAGGGGAAAGAGTTCATAAAGAGGTTTTAGTCACAACTATAACCATGTTGTTGAGTTTGAAACCAGTTCTCTGTTTCTTTTCAGGTTTCCTCAAAGTTCTCGAAATCCCCAGAGGAGCGAGACATTTACTCATCCAGGAGCTGAGCGCGAGCACACACATTCTAGGTATTGAACGCAATGTGTGTGTGTGTGTGTGGGGGTGTGGGTGTGTGTTTGCGTGCAGAGATCCAACTCTGTTCCAGCTGTTTTCAACGTACCTGTCTCTCCCCCTTTAAGCGGTGAAGAACCTGGCATCAGGGATGTTCTTCTTGAACGGGGACAGCGAGTACCCGGAATCCCGCTCGGTCATCGAGAAAGGTGTGGAGTGGGAGTACGAGAACGAGAACGACAAGGAGACGCTGCAGACCACCGGCCCCATCCGACACGGAGTTCTCGTCATGGTATGCAGCCGTACATACACATTTTGCCATCATTACTACCAATATTATTATTCTAATCGCTAAAATGTTTTGTAATGTAAGTACAATATATACATGATCACCATGTTTGAATGGCTTGAAGAATGCGGTGAGTTAAGTTGATCTTTATTTTAATGGATATAAGGCCAGAAGATGCATATACTTTATATTGTACCCACCACACATGTACATGTACAGTATGTCATGTATATATGAATATGTATGTGTATATGTATATGTTTATGGATATGTATATGTATGTTTATATGTATATGTATATGTATATGTATATGTACATATACAGTATGCATGACGTGTACAGTATGCATGACATGTACCTCAGCCAAATCCTTTTATATGTTTGCCGATTTAAAAGTCCATTCACAGCCATGTTGTACATTTCATTTACATTGAATGACTTTTCACTCGATGATATGTGCCTTCAATGCCACTGGAATGTCTGGAAAGTCACATTTTTTACAGTGTTGGTATTTTTCTATATATATTGTGTTGTGCCAGGAGAACGGACGCAATGTCATTTAGCTTCCGCAAAATCTGGTGGAATTCCTTTGTGCGTGTGCGTGTGCGCGTGTGCGTGTGTGTGTGTGCGTGTGTGTGTGTGTGTGTGTGTGTGTGTGCAGGGCTATAAAAGTAAAATATTAATTAAAAGCGGAATATTTTGTGAACCGCTGGCCGAAGCATACTGCACTTTGTGTGTATGTGGCACAGAAACGGCGGGAGGAGCAGCAGGGCAAAATGAGTCTGTAATATAAGATAATAATAAGATAATAGTAGGTGTGCTGCACCTCCGGCGCACCTCCACTCAATAAAACAATAAATATGACTTTTTTCCCCCACCCTCAGGTGCAGTTGCACGGGGACGAGGAGGTGAACTTGTCCTACAAGTACATGATGAACATGGACAGTGACGCGGCCATCCAGAACAACATGCTGGTGGAGGACAGCGCCTACGAGTGGGCGCCCAAGAGATGGTCGTACTGCTCCAAGGCCTGTGGGGGAGGTAGCGTGGCCGCTCCTCACACTGGGGTGGGAGGGGACGGGGGAGGGTTACGGTACATCGTCCAGGGGAAGCTTCGGGAGGGTGCGGTTTGCTCTCAAATGGCTGCGCCTGTTCATAAATCCCAGCATAAAATGAGGGATTTGAATATACTGACGCTCGCGTGTTCGTCGCCATCCGAAACGGAAATGGTAACAAGCCCAGGTAGAGTCAAGACTGAAAAAGGAGATATTATTTGTGAGGATTAGGATGAGGAGCTCTCTTCATAAAGTGCTGATAATGAAGAGCAAATATAATGACGTAGGCATAGCAGGCACAGATAAAAACATCTACAAATGTGAAAACATATTTTTTACTCTCACTATTTGTAGTTTTGTAATTTATTTATTTCCAAATTAATTACAATGTTGTAAATGTTGTTTTCCAACTATTGCGTGTATTATATGAAACAAAATAACATAGGAATTGGTTCAGGTAAAGGAATATTCTTTAGGTGTATTTTAATCCATGCATGGCTCTTGGTGGGTGTTCGATTTGCCAAATGAGTAAAATTTGTCAAGTTTGATGAAGGCCAAAATGCGTAAAATGTCCTTCCCCCATCTTTAAAGCAAATTCAACAAACAACAAACGTTGAACAAACACAAATAATTTCTGCCTTTTTTCTCTTTTTCAACTGACTTCCTGGTTCAGGGAGGCAGTATCTGCGGTACGGCTGCAGGCGCAGAGTGGACAGCAAGATGGTCCACAGGAGCTTCTGCAACAAGTCCAACATGAAACCTCGAGGAGACACCAGAGACTGCAACCAGAAAGCCTGTCCTCCACCCATGTAGGCGCTTGTCTCCACACCACAGCACAGATAGTGCTGTGGACAAACTCATAGAGAATCCAATGTCAGGGTTGATGTGCAGCCAGCCGGTCATTATCGCAAAATAACTTCCGACGGGGTGATTAGGACCCCCCCTGAACTCTGGGGAGGGGGTTATTTGCAAGTATCTCCAGCTGGCTGCACATTATCCAGTTTATTGCACGGCTACTTAATAAATAAATGATTACATTGGATATTGGTTTGAAGTGATCATAAGCAATGTGCCTGGTTTAAGTAAAACAAAAAAAAAAGAAATAGTCCACAACAACGGCCTAAAAAGAAATGTCAGCCTATGTTGGACGGATTAGATTACGTCTGCGTTCATCTCTTGCAATCTTCCATTGTTGTTTCTGTGTAGCGTCACCAGATGACGCCACAAGCGAGTATCAGCAATTTTGACGCTCAACTACTTTATTCTCCCCAAACAAAAATTGCATTCTCAAGAATCAGGTGTTTTATCAAGCTTTATGTGAAGTCTTGATTTTTTTGTATTTATTGTATTTTTTTTTTTACGTCTCACATTCCGTATTGTCCTCTCAACCTTCCTCTCTGGTAGCTGGGTGACGGGCGAGTGGCAGAACTGCAGCAAGCCGTGCGGGAAGACGGGCCAGCAGATCCGCTCCGTCAGCTGCATCCAGCCGTCGGACAACAACACCACGCGCTCCGTCCACAGCAAGCACTGCAACGACGAGCGGCCCGAAGCCCGCCGGGCCTGCAACCGCCACCCCTGCCCCGCACAGTGGAGGGAGGGGCCCTGGTCGCAGGTACAGCCCGCAACTGAGTCACGTTTTGATATTACATTACATTTACATTTAGCAGACGCTTTTATCCAAAGCGACTTACAATTGTTCAATCACCGACGGACGCAGCCATCAGGAGCAATTAGGGGTTAAGTGTCTTGCTCAAGGACACTACAGCATGCTAGCAGGAGGAGCCTGGGATCGAACCAGCAACCTTTAGATCACTAGACCACCAGCTCTATGACGTTAGATACCGGCGCTCTGTTGGCGGGGGTGGTGGCGGTGGTGAGGGGTGGTGGCCCCGATATCCACGGGGCTTTTTTGTTTCATTCCATAATGAAACGGAGTAAGATAAACACGTCTAAGATGAAAACACATTTTTTTTCATTTGTTTTATATGCCCATAACGTCGGGGCTGTAGCTAAATAAGGGAGTTTGTTCAATATCATGGGTCTCTACCAACCGTCCCTACTTGTCATTTCCAGTGGGTGTTAACTTCCACCTGGCTGTCCCTAAAGCCATAATGTTGTTGCCATGGGGTCCAAGCGTTACCTTGAACGCTATATTGATCAACTGCAACTGCAGATTTTTATTTTCAAATTCAATAGCTTTTAAAATTAACAAGTTGTCACACGTGTGTGTGTGTGTGTGTGTGTGTGTGTGTGTGTGTGTGTGTGTGTGTGTGCGCGCGCGCGCATGCGTGTGTGTGTATATGTGTGTGTCGAGTTATTTGGGGTTTTTTCCTTTCAATGCCTGAAACCAACAGAGGACGCTGGACACCTCCACTCCTTTTCCCTTCTTTATTAGAGAATCAGGTGTATCAGAGATTCAGGTGTTAACCTAAAAATAAGAGAAACAAAAGAGAACATAGTTTCCATGAAATGGTCACCACATCCTTTCCTTCCCTCTCTTAAAATGATGTAAATTAAATTAGGTTGGAAGGGCATTATTTTTAATATATTCATCCTTTCACAATATTCTCCAAATATCATTGATTACTTATTATCATCACTACATAATTTTTTTAAATTATTAATATTAAATCAATTATTTTAAGGACATTTAAACTGTTTCGCACGTTCCTCTTTATGGCTCTTTTAAATACTATTTATCAAAACTTTAAACAAAATGAACAATGTCTTAATCTGAAAGTTTTTAACCTGACCCTTTAATCCGATTAAACAAATCAAATCAAGCGGTATTTAGTTAAACTGGTCACATTATTCCCATGGATCAAACATAAATCATAAAATCTACTCACATATCAAAAGCATTATCAAACACAAACGAGTGTACATACCAATAGCGTCTCTAACAGTTACAGAGCTGCTCTTTTTCTCCCTACCTGCACGCCCGGCGCCTGAGCTGAGCTGAAGGTGGCTCGATGCTGCCCTCTTGCACTGCTTCAATATTATTATCATTATTATCAATATTATTCATTGATGACTTAGGACTAGACTGGCTAAATATGAGAGAAAAGTGGGAGAAAAATAATCAAATAAAACGAAACCAGTCATAACTTAACAGTGTGTGTGTGTGTGTGTGTGTGTGTGTGTGTGTGTGTGTGTGTGTGTGTGTGTGTGTGTGTGCGTGCGTGCGTGCGTGCCCGCAGTGCTCAGTGACGTGCGGCAACGGGACCCAGCAGAGGCAAGCCCTGTGCCACACCCGAGACAACACCATCGGCCTGTGTCTGGACAGCAAGCCGGACACCATCCGAATCTGCCGCCTGGATCCATGTCCCAGTGAGTACTCGCGACCCGGTCCCAGTACAAAGGGGGACAAATGTATCGGGACGGAGTCAACAAGAGGACGTCGGGGGGACGTTCAGTCCACACAGAGGAAAGGAAACGGGGCCAAATGGACCATCAGCGTTTTCATCGACTAAAACTAACAGGGATGAAAATGACTTGATGCGGTGAAAAGCAATAAGGATTTTCGTCTAAAGACCAAGATTCAAACGAAAAAGTGTGTTTTGATGAGTTAAGATATTTAATAGACACGTTAACATTATAGACCTGATGTACGTGACCGTGAAGGAATTGCCACAGCAAAATTATAATGTTTTGGTTTTTTTTCACATTTTTTATCTTATTATTTTTTCACAAAATACATAAAATGTCCCTCAACTGAAGGCGAAATATATTTTTGTTATAAGATTTGCTTATACGTTTTTGTCAGCAAGAAATATCTATGTTATTTATCGTAATTGTTTATCACAGGCAGATATTATTTTATGTATATTTTATTATTATTCCTTTTGAGTCTGGCACGTTCCCAAACTTGCTCTAAAAAAGTTTGGGATCCCTTTGCTCTAGACTTGTTGTGATTGCTCTATATGATCATGAAGAACTCCCGCTCCACCTTAAAAAAACACCTCCCCCCGCTCCCTCCCTCCCTCCCTCCCTCCCTCCCTCTCTCTCTCTTTGCAGAGGGCTCCTCGGACCTGAACAAGAACGGCAACATCCTGATCCAGTGGCTGTCGCGGCCGAACCCCAACTTCCCCGTCCAGAAGATCAGCTCACGTAAAACCTCCCTCTATAGCTCCCAGCCCGGCCTCCACGGTGGCAGCCGCCGCTGCATGTCTGTCCTCCACTGGGCGATGCCCGTCTCTGTCCTCCTGTCCCTGCAGGGCTGGCCCCGGCCGGCCCCCTGACCCTCCCGCGCCTCGTGCCTGTACCCGCGCCCGTGAGCGAGCGCCCGAAAAAAAAAAGCTCCGGCTTTTTTTATCTTTTTTGGGGTGGGGGGAGGGGGGGGTCGCTGTCTCTCTCTCTGTGTCGGAGACGGCTCCAAACTTCTGGGAGGTCTCCGGCTCCTGTGTGTGCTGGTTGGTTCTCTCTCGCTCTGTCTCTCTCTCTCTCTCTCTCTCTCTCTCTCTCTCTCTCTCTCTCACTCCTTTCGTGGAGCATTGTGTTGTAAACCGCTGGCCAGTCGAAAACTCTAAAAAAGATTAAACATTTAAAACTGTTGGCGTGACGCGGGAGTTTGAAGGCGGCGAAGGGGGAGCGGAGTAAAGCGAGTGGCGGGGGGGGCCGCCCCGCGTTCGGCGGGGCCGCGGGGTTTTTTGGCGTGGGCCGGCTTGCGTGGTCGCCGCGGGGTCACGGCTCCCGAGATGCAGCTACGCTTTTTTTTCCTTTCTCCAGCACGCTGTCATCGTAGGGAGAGCGAGAGGTGTGAAAATAATAACAGAAAAGGTACATAAATATCTATATAGAAAAAAATAAATGAACATGTTACAAAAAAAAAAAAAATCAAAAAAAAAAAATCCGAAAGCTTTATTGTGAATGTGATCTTGTCACAATGAGGACATCTTTGCTAAAGTGCTCATCCCCACATCCTAGTTCCATCGGTGAATGAGAACAAACGGCGGTCGAGTCGCATTCTGTGTTCCGCTCTCGGACTCCAGGAACTCAGCACAGGGACGGAGGGTGACACGGTAGACATTTTGATTTTTAGGGAAGGGAACTGTAAGGTGAAGAATCCAGGAGTTAAGGCGAATGAATATATACAGTATATATATATATATATATATAAGTATATATATATATATTTAAAAATCCAACAGGGTAGTCTGACCGCTTGAGGTTGCTTCCCATTCCACCTCATCATCAGCCATCCTCTCTTCGACTGTTATACTGAAGTTCAATAAATGCAGCTTATTTGTGCTTGCAGACTTTAAACAAATACATCTATAAATATATTTGTATTTATATATACCTATAAATCTAAATCTATATGAGTAACAATAATATTAATAATGTTTTACCATGAATAAGCTGTAGCTTATTTGCCTAAAAACCTTTGGACTGCTATTGATCGCTTAGATCCTTGACTGTTATGTGTATTTTTTTATTGATTTTACATAAATACAGAATAAAATATTTAATAAGGGTAAAGTGTTTGGGGGGAGGGGATAGACCTATATTATGCAGGACTCGGTCAGTTATTTGCCTCTCCATTCTCTCAGATGGATCAGTGCTTTGTCGTCTTGTTCTCGTTTTCTTTATGGAATAGGATCACATTCTGTCATGCACATATGCATCCCTCACCCGTGTGTGTGTGTGTGTGTGTGTGTGTGTGTGTGTGTGTGTGTGTGTGTGTGTGTGTGTGTGTGTGTGTGTGTGTGTGTGTGTGTGTGTGTGTGTGTGTGTGTGGGTGTGTCTGTGTGGCTGTGTGTCTGTGTCTGTATGTTTTTAGGTGTGTTGAGGTTTGTGTGTGTGTGTGTATATGTAATAGGTGTGTGTGCGTTTGTGTATGTGTGTGTGTGTGTGTGTGTGTGTGTGTGTGTGTGTGAGTGAGTGTATATGTGTGTTTAAGTGTGTGTGTTAATGTCCATTTGTGCATGTGGCCATCTGTGTGTGTGTGTGTGTATGTGTGCGTGTGTGTGTGTGTGTGTGTGCGTCTGCGCGTGTGTGTGTCTAGATGTGTTTAAGGACGTTGAACTGTATCTATTTAATGGTGCTGAAAGTGTATTTAGATGTCTGTTTGTCTGTGTATGTGTGTGTGTGTGCTTCTGTCCGTGTGTGTGTTTAGGTGTGTGTGCGTGTGTGTCTGTCGGGGTGTGCATGTAGGTGCGTGTGTCTGTCCATGTGTGTGCATGTATGTGTGTGTTTCCGTCTGCGTGTTTGTGTGTTTAGGCGTGTGTGTGCGTGTGTGTGTGTGTGTGTCTGTCCATCTGTGTGCACGTGTGTGCGTACGTGCAGGTGTGTGCAGATGTCTGTGTGTTTGTCTGTGTGTGTATCCAAATGTGTACATTTGCATTAGTGCATTCAGATGGAGTGAGTGAACGAGGGAGTACTGCACATGCCTGAGAGTGTTTATCTCTAAATGTTTATTTGTGTTATTTAATTGTTTTATACACCTATGTGTGTGTGTGTGTGTGTGTGTGTGTGTGTGTGTGTGTGTGTGCGTGTGTGTGTGTGTGTGTGTGTGTGTGTGTGTGTTTATGTGTGTGTGTGTGTGTGTCTGTGTGGCTGTGTGGTTGTGTGGCTGTGTGTCTGTGTCTGTATGTTTTTAGGTGTGTTGAGGTTTGTGTGTGTGTGTGTGTGTGTATATGTGTGTTTAAGTGCGTGTGTTTATGTCCATTTGTGCATGTGGCCATCTGTGTGTGTGTGTGTGTGTGTGTGTGTGTGTGTGTGTGTGTGTGTGTGTGTGTGTGTCTAGGGGTGTTTAAGGACGTTGAACTGTATCTATTTAATGGTGCTGAAAGTGTATTTAGATGTCTGTTTGTCTGTGTGTGTGTGTGTGTGTGCTTCTGTCCGTGTGTGTGTGTGTGTGTGTGTGTGTGTGTGTGTGTGTGTGTGTGTGTGTGTGTGTGTGTGTGTGTGTGTGTGTGTGTGTGTGTGTGTTGTGTTTAGGTGTGTGTGCGTGTGTGTCTGTCGGGGTGTGCATGCATGTGTGTGTTTCTGTCTGCGTGTTTGTGTGTTAAGGCGTGTGTGTGTGTGTGTGTGTGTGTGTGTGTGTGTGTCTGTCCATCTGTGTGCACATGTGTGCGTACCTGCAGGTGTGTGCAGATGTCTGTGTGTTTGTCTGTGTGTGTATCCAAATGTGTACATTTGCATTAGTGCATTCAGATGGAGTGAGTGAACGAGGGAGTACTGCACATGCCTGAGAGTGTTTATCTCAAATGTTCACTTGTGTTGTTTAATTGTTGTACACACCTGTGTGTGTGTGTGTGTGTGTGTGTGTGTGTGTGTGTGTGTGTGTGTGTGTGTGTGTGTGTGTGTGTGTTTGTGTGTGTGTGTGTGTGTCTGTGTATGTGTGCGTGTGTGTCTGTGTGTGTGTCTGTATGTGTGTGTGTGTGTGTGTGCGTGAGAGTGTGTGCGTGCGTGGCTGAGAGCGCTGCATCACCCGGGCTTCTACACATCGCGATCAGATACAGAAATACCTCATAAACCTTGATTTGAGAGCGTCCGATCTCGTTTTTACCTTCTTTTGTGACGAACATTCTCCACGTGAACAACGCCTTATCTTGGATTGAATGTAACGGCATTTATCTGTGAAAAGAGATGGCTTTACTCATTCAAAACGTTTCACTCGGAATAGAGGCAGCTTCAAAAAGAAAAGGAAAAAAAAAAAAACAAAAAAAAAAAAACGACTTAACAAACTCACACCCGCCAACCATCGAACCTACCAAGGTGACGTTGGACCGACGTCCGACTGCTGGGAAGGGTTTTACAAAGGGCATAGGGTTACGGAAAAAACACACGGCACCTAGACGAAGAAAAGAAAAAAAAAACGACAAAAACAAAACGAACAAAAGGAAAAAAAACAAAACAAAACACTCATTGTATTGTGATCACATAATTTCTGTTGTGACTATGTAGCGAGCTATCCAAGGTTTCTGCTGGAGCTGGACCGTCAGAGACCAAGCCAGACCTAGCAGTGCGATACTGTATATAACATTGGTGTTGACTGTATTTAATAATGTTCATGACTGTTATCTTCTTACTTATGGGGGCGGGGGGCGGGGGGAAAATCTATAATATTCTATACTATGGGTAACTGTTTCGTGGCTTCACTGGCCTGCTGTGTGGGGCTGGGTAATGTCGGGGAAACATTCAGATGGACTACGTGCACTGCGTCTATATGCACTTTGATTTATCAGGGAAATTTTATTAATGTTTTGTAAATGTTTCATATGACACTTAATGTGCCATTCCAGTTTTTACATTGTCATGGAAATTCTGTATTTTATTTAAGCAACTACTATCATTTATGTACCCTCTTCATCCCCCCCCCCCTCTCTCCCTTGCGCTCTCTCTCTCTCTCTCTCTCTCTCTCTCTCTCTCTCGCTCTCAATCGGAGAAAAAAAAAAAAAAAAAAAAACCCCGATTGAACTGGTTGATTTCAAAGTAATGAAGTGTTTTACCAAAGTGACTGTGAACTTGTACCTTTCGATACAGTTGAATTATTTTTCTTAAGAAAAAGAATATATCTATATATATCGGGTTTGGGGCGTACATCTCATTGTTTCAGTTCCTGTCATTCTCAACAGCAAAAGTTGTATCAATAAAAAGTTTCAAAAAGTCTGTTCCTTCTCTCATCATCCGATGTTGTCGCTGTGCAGGAAAACGGAACAAATAGGGCTATTTCATGTCAAATGCTGGGACGACTGCAAGAGCGAATAGGAGTCTAAATAGCATAGCGTTTTTTTTTAAATGCAGACATAAAGTTACAAATGCAAACGCTCCTCGCCACAACACGACTGGCCGATCCTTCTTTCCATTTTCCATCGCTCTGGATGAATTTACTGACTGCTGCAGGTGTTTGGGTTTTTTTTTCTGCTCTTCCTTCGTGCATTTCCCACTAATGGACTGGCTTTATTACCTTTTCTACTTTTTTCTGCACGGTGTGGAACACACACACACACTCGCACACACACAAATACGTGCACCATAAAGCAAATGATGCCCACACAGTCAAGACGCACCTGCATGTACAAGCTTCAATTCTTGGACATTCTTGAACATACAATCGTACTTCCTCGCAAATGTTAGATCCTAGGACGCACACACGTACAGGCGCACACGCACACGTAGACTTCCACCGGCCGCACCCAGTCTCAGCTCTCTGTTCTCTCCCCCACAGGCCAGCGTTGTCATGGAGACCGCTCTGTGTTCTGTCGTATGGACATGCTGAAGCAGTACTGCGCTCTGCCGGGCTACCTACGCATGTGCTGCAAGTCCTGCGGCAATGTCACCATTACACAGCCTCCGCCCGCCTCCACCGCTCGCTCCACCCGCATCAACTCCACCCTCACCCCCACCACCCCTGTCACAACTGTCCCGCCTACCAGCAGCCTGAGTGATGTCATCACCTCCATCCAACACACCACCACCGCCACCACCACTTCAACGACCGCATCCACCATTGCCCCTTCAACCACCCGTCACTGGACCACTGCTCCTCTGCCTGCCTCAACCATCCCTCCTTCACCGACCCCTCGTGTAACCTCTACGCAGGTCAGCCCTACCCAAACGATTACCACCGCTCCACCCCGTGGCACCAGCGTCCATACCATTTCTACTACACCTTTCACCACGCCTATGCCAACTTTCCCAGTTACCGCCACTAGTCCAAGCCCAGCAGCTCCGACCCTGCCCCCGCCTCCCCCAAACACCAGTGATGACTCTGTGCAAAAGACTAGACATACAACAGAATCAGCTACCAAAAATGCCACGAAAACTCAGGGAAATGCCAGTCCAAAGAAGAAAAGCCAGGGGAAAAGTAGTGACAGAAAAGAAATGTTGGTTAAACCAAAGCCCAAAAAGGACAATGCGCCAAAGAATAAGACTAAGAAAGTAATCCCACCAAAACTTAATCCCAAAAAGACTACTTTGCCCAAAAATGCCACTCGTAAAGATATTACACCAAAGACCACTCCCCCCAAAAATACTAAATTAAAGACTACCCTCACAAAGAAAAACCCAAAGACGCCAAAAAAGCCCAAAATGATTACATTTGCAGAGACCACTCCCCCCAAAAATACTTTCGCAAAGACTACCTTAGCAGAGAATACCCCTGGAAAGACAACTCCAAAAAAGGTTACATTGCCAAAGACTACTCCCCCCAAAAATATTCCAAAGAGTCCAAAAAATAAGGAGCCCAAGCTACCCAAAAACACTCAACTAAAGAAACCCCAGAAACCCAATCCCAAAGAAGGCAAGTTGAAAGAAGGGCCCAAGAAAACCACAAATACACAGGCAAAGGTTCATCAGAAGAAGAAAGCTTCAACAACCAACCCAAATTACAATACCGCTCCTGCCATCCCGACAAGCTCAGAGCACTCAAGAGGCGACCCCTTTTTCACCGCCTCCCCCGGCACTACTGTGTCGACCACAGCTCCGGGTTTGCATTTTCCCGAGTCGAGGATAAATGTCATTTTCCTTCGCCAAACCACAGAGACAGCGAGCGACAGTCCACCGCAGCAAAATGACAAGGCCACAGCGCCTCCCGGCACGTTCAGCCCCGGCGATATCTTGACGCCCACGGGAACCATTTACTTTGATGACACCGCAATGCCCAGTGGAACCATGCCCACGGCACTCGACAGCGACCATACCGCGGTGACCAGTGGAACCATCCTCGGTGAGGATGACACAACTGTGCAGGCGCCTTACAGCGGCGTCCCGGTGACCAGCGGCACCGTGGTCCTGGAGGACGACTTCGGCGTCTTAATTCCGACCGTCCACAACGACGACATGGAGGATTTGGCCACTTCGCCCTGGCTGGACCTGTCGGAGTACATCCCCGTAAGTGTCGGCTTTCCCACGACGACAACCGCGGCGGCGACCCCAGCCCCGCCGCCGGTCGCCCCAGCCGGCGAGAGTGCATCCTCCACCGCCAAGCCCCGGAGCGGGACGGAGCAGACCAGCGAGAACAATTCCGTGGAGGTGCAGTACAACAGGGTCGTGGGCGCGGAGGGCGCCGACATCTCCCAAAACAACCAGATCCCCAGGCGCCGTGTCAACCTGCGGGAACGGACCAAGAACAAGCGCATCCAGGAGCTTCTGCAGGAGAAGCGGAACTTTCTCCTCAGGATGAAGAGAGGCGAGGCGGCGCGATAGACGGAGGGACGCCCTCTTTCTCCCTCTCTCTTACAGAGACGAACGCCTTCTTGACGGACGGTTTGATCCCGGTCAGACCCGAATGGAGCAACGACGGTGTTTACGACCGGGCCTTCACAGATGCACAAAAAGCTCCGTTACAACACCGGTAAGACAAGGTGGACTCTTACAAGAAGATTACAAGATAATATTATGTACGAATGTGCAAATACTTTGGAATATATAAAGCACCTCTCGTATACAGGATGCAAAACAGATGCAGGTTTTGAAGCGAGCTTTGCGGCTGGCGTAAGCGCGAACGCGACGACAGTTATCCTCCTTGACGAGCACTTCTCAAGCACAGCCTCCCGAAACATCAAACTACGCCACCAAAAGGTGCCACAATCTGTCCCCGTTTTCAAAGAAAAGAAAAAAAGTGAGAACGTACAAATGCGTCCCCCATTAAATTAAAGGTTCAATTCGTGTCAAAAATGAACATTTGAAAAACAACACGAACAAAAGGACGTTTCAGTGCCAGATTAACAAACCCGGTCACAAACCATGATGATGTAACAGCCCACGACTGCAGCTCATTTACACCCAGATATCGATACCACTCAGGCACATTGTAAACAGAACCGACCAGATGGACGTTTCCCCATCTCCCTGGGAGTGGCCGAGCCTTCCCAACCCGGGTACGCAGGCAGTAGGACAAATAGCACGACGCCCGGAAAACCAAAATACCCCTCAGTTCCAAATAAACCTCTGGAAGCTCCACGCGGCCTATTTATCGATTTCTCTCAGTCTCTCAGGAACCGGAACATTTTCACAAAGACTTACGGAGCAATGTTGCCAATTTCATGGTGCTTCTTGGATTCATTTTTTTTTTTTTAACTCCGTCATCTCCATATCTTAATAAGCTGGGTGGAAAAAATAACAACATTGAATTTTCGTTATGAATATCTTTTTTTTAATTTTTTTATCACAAAAGGTCAGTGAGTATTGTTATGAGTTGTTTTTTTAGTTATGTTTTTTTTATCAAGGTGCTGAAAGCAATGTCCTCGCACAAGTCTTCCTGTGTTTGTTAATATTTTTTTTTTTAAGGAAAAAAAAAAAAAATAGGCCTTTGCAAATAGAAAACTCTGACGGCCAGTTTGTTCTCTTCCTTGGAACTTTTCCTATTGTTACATTTCTGCCTTGCAGCTACTGCAGCAGCACCTGTACGGATCTCTTTGTACGATATATGTACATATGAAACAGAACTTAATGTTTAATATTTATTAAAGTTTAAGTGCCTGTGGTATTTTGCAATTAACAAGTGGTGTTTGCTTATTCTTTTTCTTTTTTTCTACCATTTCATTTCATTTCCACACTGTTCGACTATACGACCCTTTACAGCTCTACCGTCCAGGGGGAGACATAGTGTTTGCGTTCGCGCTGCGAGTCGAAAAACTCTCACTCTCACTGGGTAGAGAAAAAAAAAAAAGTATTTAGTATTGATTGGTCATACTAACTGACTAACTATAAACATATCTACAGTCTGTCATGGCACACGCTGCACATAAAGGAGCGATCAGAGCCGAGTTCTTGCCCTGCAAACGACTTGATTCTGTTGGGTTTGGGACGGTGGAGAGAGACGGGGTTCCTCTGAAACCATAGTGCGGGATCAGAATCAGAAACAGAATCGGCTTTTTTCGCCAAGTATGTTCACATACATACTTACCAAACATTACCAAACATACCAAACATTTAACTACTATATACAGACATAGATGTATATGAAAATATGTATTTATACATACATATCAAAACAACAGCAAGGAAATTGTATCAGGAAGGCAATAAGGCAATGGTGCAGAGTTGCAAAGTGCTGGAATAAATATGGAATAATTAACATGTTACTTTATTTACATGAGGTAGGTGGATATGACATCATATGCATGTACGCAATGTACAGTATATACACCGTGTTTAGGTTTATATTGACAAGGACAATATGTTAAAAACTGTTTAGACTCCCAAATATATCATTTAGAATTTGTATGTACAGTGAGTGTTCAGTGTTACAGGTTCATTGCAAAGGGATTGTCTCTGACCCTGTGTGCCTGGTTTAAGTATTCATCAGAGCGACAGCCTGTAAGAGGAAGCCGTTCTCGTCTCTGCTCGTTTTGCCGCACCGTGTTCTGTAGCGCCCACCAGAGGGGGGAGGAGTTGGAACAGGTTGTAGGCAGGGTGTGACGGGTCTGCAGTGATGTCTCCTGCACGTTTTCCTGAAAGGACGGCAGGCCGGCACCAACAAATTCCTCTGCAGGCCTGACAGTCCGTTGCAGCCTGTTCCAGTCCTCACTGGTGGCCGAAGCAAACCAAGTGCAGAGGACAGACTGGATGATTGCACTGCGTCCTCTGCTAAAATCATCATTATGCATTTTGCCATCTTCGGCGTCTATCCATCTGCGTGTTCTGTCCCGGAACAGTTAGACCGCCTGTGTCCTTAGATCCTCTGAGATCTTCTTCTTGAAGGGTGCAGGCAAGTGATCTCAGTGCTGCTTGACCGCAGTGCAGAATGTGATACTGTGCACAGTATCTGTTTGTCGATAAGAAAAGGCTACACGGTGCTGTACGCAGTTCTTTTTTGATAGAGAAGATGGGTCACTCTATTTTGGGGTGCCCATGATTGGTCCCGTTCGTTTCTTAGTGATAGGACATTCTTAGACACTGTAGGAGGGTGTGAAATGGAGAAATGGGGAAACGCCTTAAATTGCAGTTTGTCTCATGGCCACTAGATGCTGGCTGCAGAAAACCTCAGACTGAATGGGAAGTCAATGGAAAAAAATACAATTCTCACTCGAAATACAAAGATTTTTTTTACACAATACTATAATAAACCTTGCTTTAGGTATGCATATAAGTAACTGCGCAGGCTGAAAAGCTGACCATTAGAAACCAACAGGTCTGCAGTCCATGATCAGCTGGGAATATAATGATAAACAGTGGACTGCAGAGTTTCATATACAGTGATATACAGCGTTCTGGGGAAGAAAGATGCCGAGACGTAGAACCTACATAGATAAACGCATGTGACCTTATGTAAACAAAAAACAAACTGAGCGATAAACATTCCATATTAATCTTGGACTTTAACCTTGTCGAAACACATTGTTGAATTGCTCTTTGCAGACCAGAAGACAACACAAGCAGTGTTTTCCAAAGCAAATGACCCCGGGCTCCGAGGAACAATTACCCCTCTATGTGGAAATTCATCAAAGGTTCATTCCCCCACATTAGATAACTTTAAATAACCTTCAGGAAAATGCAAAATTCTGTGTTTGACTAATTATTTTAAGGATTATTGACAGCAATGTCAGTAAAAATGACTATGTACGAGTTGAACAATTATCATGTGTCGCTCTTGAAGTCGTTTCTTATCTCCCTCCATCGCTGGTATCTATGCACATGTTTCGTGAACAGATGTTTTGAAGAATGCTTCAGATATGGCCTTGGGCAGAATGCATAATATGAGATAATCTGAGACAATATTAGATAACAGGAGATACGAGAAAGTCTTCTCGCCGCCAGCGATGAAGCATTCACAAAAACACATGAATGGATTTTTCGTAAATTGGCCAAACTGCAGTTGATCTGGTTCATCGGGTCAGGATGGTCTGATGTTGATTCCCGCTTAACTCTGATGTCAGATGACAGACAAATATCTATCATTTTTGTACACACGCATAAAAATAAGGATGATTACGTCACCTTTCCACAGAACCTTGTTTGCTTCCCGAGGCATCCCGGTAACAGACAACAGTCCCCTCTCACCGAGTGTCCAGCTCACGGTCGGAATAATGGCTCTTCATGTGATGGATGCCGGGAGTTGTGAGTTGATGATGTGACGTGAGATGAGGGTGGACATTTTAAAAACCCTCATCCTCAAACCACGTGTTCAGAAAACCCACGGTAATGGGATCCTTTCCCCCTTTGAAGTATCCACTGCAGTATGATTGGTATTGTGGATATGATGAACATGATTGAAATGATCGAAGTGGTAGGAGAAGCCATGCTCGGTGGGGGACGGGGAGCAGATGGCTGTTCTTGTTCTAGTTGTATTTAGCGGAAGACGTCTACAGCTCATCCACTCGGGTCAACACCCTACGGACCTGTTTGGTTTTCCAGTAGAACTGGGCTAAAACGACACTAAAAATAAGCACGCAAGCTACCAAAAATAAAGGGGTATTGACCGCAGGGCTGGTGTGAAAACCCACAGTTTCCGCTCTTGGCCCTCAACGGCACATGACCAAGCTTTGTGTTTGTCCTTGAGGATTATAAATGGAAGGAGCCGTGCAGCTCTGTGGTCACGCTGCACTCTGGAACATGTGTCTTGGGCTTGTCATTTACTGACACGTGTGATATTTTAAATAATCCACGCTGTGTCTTGTTTTCGGCGGAACCTCTCTCGCTCTGCCTCTGCTGTGTGTGTCTGTATGTGTGTTGTGTTGTGTGCGTGTGTGTGCGTGTGAGAGCCTTGCACATGGACCCTGGGTGTAAAGTATTATTGACGACACTCAGACAACCAGAGCAGAGTGGAACCCAACGTTAACCCGTGTGCCTGGGCGGTGCAGCATCACCCGGCGCTTCTGTGCCATTCACTCACATCCTACACATGTTAAATATATATCACAACAGGACGCGTACGGAGAGTGTTTGCGTCGGCTCATCGGTCCCTCCCGTCTGAATAAGGCCGTTATGGCTCCATAAACGTCTTCAGAGTAGACAGTCCCTCTCTGTTTTTTAACGGCTGGTGGGTAACCGTCCAACCCAATGGAGTGTGACTATACCTTTTACACCACCTACACCGACTGCAGGCTGTAATAGACACCACCTACACCGACTGCAGGCTGTAATGCACACCACCTACACCGACTGCAGGCTGTAATGCACACCACCGACACCGACTGTAGGCTGTAATGCACACCACCTACACCGACTGCAGGCTGTAATTCACACCACCTACACCGACTGCAGGATGTAATGCACGCCATCTACACCGACTGCAGGCTGTAATGTGCACCACCTACACCGACTGCAGGATGTAATGCACACCACCTACACTGACTGCAGGCTATAATGCACACCACTGACACGACGGCAGGCTGTAATGCACTCCACCTACACCGACCGCAAGCTGTAATGCACACAACCTACACCGACTGCAGACTGTATAGCACACCACCTACACCGACGGCAGGCTGTAATGCACACCACCTACACCGACTGCAGGATGTAATGCACACCACCTACACCGACCACAAGATGTAATGCACACCACCTACAATGACCACAGGCTGTAATGCACACCACCTACACCGATTGCAGGCTGTAATTCACACCACCTACACTGACTGCAGGATGTAATGCACACCATCTACACCGACTGCAGGCTGTAATGTGCACCACCTACACCGACTGCAGGATGTAATGCACACCACCTACACTGACTGCAGGCTATAATGCACACCACTGACACGACGGCAGGCTGTAATGCACTCCACCTACACCGACCGCAAGCTGTAATGCACACAACCTACACCGACTGCAGACTGTAATGCACACCACCTACACCGACGGCAGGCTGTAATGCACACCACCTACACCGACTGCAGGATGTAATGCACACCACCTACACCGACCACAAGATGTAATGCACACCACCTACAATGACCACAGGCTGTAATGCACACCACCTACACCGATTGCAGGCTGTAATTCACACCACCTACACTGACTGCAGGATGTAATGCACACCATCTACACCGACTGCAGGCTGTAATGTGCACCACCTACACCGACTGCAGGATGTAATGCACACCACCTACACTGACTGCATGCTGTAATGCACACCTCATCCAGAACGAGCATGTTTTAAAATGCCGCTTGCAACAAAGGTGGACAATCCCACAGACAGGAAAGTAGTTTATTCTGTCGGCCTACTCTACTCAATCATGACACCCGGTTGACGGAAATCCAACGTTTGTTGAAGGAAAGGGCAGCCAGTTCACTGTGGGCCTGTACCACTGAGAGAGGGAAGAAAAACAACAAGATCAACAGCGTGTTTGCTCCGGGAGAAAGAGTGTTATTAAGCAGCTGCAGGAAGGAGGAGGACGGGTGGGGGCTTTTTCCTCATCAGACCCTCAGGCTCAACGTCCAGGCACGAGTTTCTTGCTTGTCTCCGGCTGAAATAAGCACGCTTCCTGCCGGGGCTTTATTTGAATTCCGATAGTGAATGTTCATCCAAAAACAAACAAACAAACAAACCAACAAGCAAACAAACAAGCCCTGCTCTGTTTTTTTTGGTCCCCGTGATGCAACACAGTCCAAAGCCAATTTAAATACGATGCTCTCTCTCTCTCTCTCTCTCTCTCTCTCTCTCTCTCTACTTATTGGAAATAAAGGAACTTAAAAGTCAAAAGTCTCTCTCCCTCTCTCTCTCCCTCCCTCCCTCTCTTTCTCTCTCTCTCTCTCTTTCTCTCTCGCTTTTCTGATAATTTATGGAAAACACTGTGTTTGTTTCATTTGTGTACGCAACCCTTTTCAATCTTGCAATATCGTCAAATATTATATATATATACATTATATATATGTATATACATTATATAAATATTATTATATTATATTTGAGGACGTCTGTCACTGTCAATTTGTGTAATGTGGGATCACGGGATCGTTGATGTCTTTCTTTTGTGCTGAGGGAAGCTACAAACAACATTCTGCAGACGGACGGATGAGTCCCTCCGTCTTGAAATCCCCTCTATAAATAAGACTGCCTGCTTTTTATTGCCCTCTAATGGGGCAGTCACAGGGAATCAAAATTGCTTCAATGTGATTCATGCTGCCGAGACGGGCACGCTTGCACACACACACTCGCACACACACGTAGGCCTATGCCTGCCATAAACAGGCTTTAACACGTTCATCTGAGCGAATTTGCTTTTTATCGCCCATACCGTATCCCTTTCTGTTTATTTTAGAATTTGCCTCATAGTCATCGCCTACTTTACAGTACATCTCTTTTTCTCTCTCCGTTGCTCTCTCTCTCTCTCTCTCTCCCTATACCTCTCTCCCTTGCTCTCTCCATCAATACAAGCCAGCCAATGACATTGCTCAGAGTGGGGAAATGGATGGCGAGTCTATTTTTAGAAGCAGGGAAGGAGGGCAAACCAAGAGCAAACTAGGTGGAGAGAGAGGGAGAGAGAGAGAGAGAGAGAGAGAGAGTGTGTGTGTGTGTGAGGGAAGGAGGGAGGGATGTGAGGAGAAGATAAATCTGCATTCTACCTTCTGCTCCTGGACAGAGACACAGCCAAGGCGAGGAGCCGCGTGGTGGAGGGGGGGGTGGGTGTGTGGAGAGAGAAAGGAGAGCCACACCACCACATCCCAGCAAGAACAAAAGCGGCAGAGGAATGAAATAAAAATCAGTAAACCACAAAAGCTGAAGAGCAGATCTCCAGAGCTGTGGGGAGGGGGGGGGAGGGGGGGGGACAAAAAGAGAAAACTGGCTTGGACGGAGAGCAAGTGTTAGCAGGTAAGCGTGCATTGAAACTAACCCCTCACGTAGGCATTCATATCCATGTCAAACGCCGTGGGCTCCGGATAGGAGCCGGCGCCCCGGCGGCGTTGGCAGCGCTTGATTGCCAAAGGTGGCGGAGTTCTAAATTTAGTAACGTCTACACCTTGGTAGAAGCTGGGAGAGGCTCTGTGGGCTGGGCCGGGACTATTTCTGGCACAGAGGTTGCCACTGAAATGCATTGCGGGCGGGCCGCACTCGGGGACTGGTAACAATATGAGGGGGGGGGGGGGGGGTATCTATATATATTTTTAAATAAACAAACAAACAAACAAACAAACAAATAAACAAATAAATAAATAAATAGATAAATAAATAGATAAATAAATAAATCCCCCCCCCTCATATTGTCTATATATATATATATATATATATATATATATATATATATATATATATATCAACTGACACATTATGTGGGCCGGGGAGGTATTTCAAATCCCGCTCTATTTATGTGTCTTTGCCGCCCGCCTGCGTTTGTTTGCGTTTGCGTCTGTTTGCGCTTCTCCTCCGATGTAAGTGGGGGCTGAAGTGTCCGGGGTGAGTTAGAGCCCGAGGGGGAAGGGGAGGGGAAAGGTGTCGGCGCGACGGACGCATGGAGACGTCGCAAAAGTTTCGGCTCGGTCGGCGGCGCAGTCGTCCAGCGACGCCGACGCTTTTATCGGAATTGCAGCGGGTAAAAAAAAAAATATATGGTTCCGGTCCAAACGACATCGTTCCTACATTTCCGAGGTGCGGTTTCCTTATGCATTCATTGCTTATGTATGGAATGGGATTTTAGTCAATATGAAATAAATACATAAATAAATAAACGAACGAACGAACGAACAAACAAACAAACAAACGGATAAATAAATCGATAAATGTCTATTAAATAAATCCTGAAATAAAGAAATGTGGAAATAACTATAGAAATGAATGTTAATAAAAAACATATAAATTAGTCAATATAGTTCAATAAGTAAATACAATTTTTTTTTCTTCAATTTAAGAAATATTTTTTTCAAAAGACCACATTTATTTGTTTCAGGGGGACAGGTATTTCATAATGCCACATTTTCCATCTGTTATATGCAAATGAATGCATTTATTTATTTATTTATTTATTAAATATGAACTAAAATTATATCCCATAGATATGGGGACGTAATCACGTCCCGATTTCAAATATGTCGTCCAAATTGATAACCGTATATCCATGTCATAATCACGTGGCTGATATTAAAGGGCAGGAAATACCGTCTACTCCATATCACAGAGGAAAGCTTTCCATTTGAACTTGATACTGACAGAACTGTGGATACACACTTATCAAACACATGACACCACTCTCTCTCGCTCTCTCTCTCTCGCCTCCCTCTCTATCTCCCTCTCTCTCTCTTTCCCTCTCTCTCGCTCAGCGATGCGTCCTTGGTCAAGACTGCTGTCCAAGAGGAGACTCCAGCTTCCCACGATTAAAGAGGGCAGCGAGGAGATGGCGAGGGACACGAGCCAGGTCAACGGGCTTCCCCTTCCCGCCCACGACCAGACCCTCTCCTCGCAGGACTACCTCCTGTCCATCCGCCACCTGGCGCACCCCACCTTCCCGGTCCAGCAAAGCCACGGCGACGCCGCGGGCCACCTCGACGCCCTCCGCCCGAGGCTACGGGCGGCGCGGCTCGGCAGGAGCGCCTACAAGCCCGTCGAAGCCCTCCAGACGGAGGAGGGGTTGGATGCCAGCGTGCGCCACGGCGTGAGGACGGACTTGAGCGGCCGCCATGGCAACTCCGACCCTCTGGAGTATCTCTACGGACACCGAAGCAGCCCCGCCCCGGTCTCCAACCGTCTGGCCGGCGGCGAGAGTGGGACAGTGGCGGACGGGAGGCTCGCCGAGAGGAGGTGCAGGGATATCCGGGAAGGCCAACCGCGCTCCAGGGCCAACAGCGTCCCCCACGGCTCAAGTCCGAACCTCCAGTGCAGGCGCAAGAGCAGCTGCCCCGAGTTGCACGCCGCCGTCCCGGCCGGCGGCGGCCCGGACGGCGGCGGCCCGGACGGCGGCCCCTCGCCGAGGCCACGGAGGGTCACGGACGGTTTTGAGGAAGGCGGAGGAGGCGCGGAGGAGACGGATCTGGACGGGGACGGCGCCAAACACTCCCTGATCTCCCAGTGGTTCTCGGACTGCAGGTCGGCGTGGAGGGAGGCCCGCGTTCGAGCGTGCATGCTACCCGCCATAGCTGAGATCTAGACCCACTGTCAGATGGCGGAGACGACACTTTGAAGTAATCGAATCTACTCATCTGGCATTGAGTCGAGACATGAGGACCGTAGTTTGAGACTGATTGATGCAGCTATGTGCAAGGGATATAAATGAATATGCTGTTGATGAAACAAATATATATTGTCACTACTGCCTAACTGTGATCTTTTTTTTATTTTATCGATATACTGTTGCTTGGTGTATGGTAATATGCAAAATAGACGTTTCTGCCAAATTATTTTATACGCCACTGTGTTTTGTGAACTAAGCATAAATAATAATAAAAGAAAAACCGCAATGAACGGTTTTGATACTCCTCACCAAACTGTGTGTTGACCGTGAGCAGTGTTTACTTGCATCTGCGAACAGCCCGGAAATCACCTCCGCTCACATCCCCGATGGAGCCAGGCTCTGTTGCTATGGTAACTGCCGTGGGATACACAGGCTCGCGGAGAGCGGCATCTTGATTCCGGGTGCGGAGGCAAACAAGACTGAATGCAAAATGCAAATGCAAAAATGTGGTTCATCCATTTGCTGTACTGATTCTAAGGTCCAACCGTTCAAATTCAAAGTCAAACATTCCAGCTGTATTCGTTCTGGAAAGGAACTTGGGAGCCCCAAAAAAATAATATATAAAAAAAAAAAGCATTCCAAAACTGTTATTACTAATATGAAGCACTAGATGGCAAATTGTTCTTTGTTTTGTCAATTCCAAGACTGACTTACTCCCAGGTCGGTTTGTGTGATATGCTCTGCACCAGTGGTTCTCAAACCTTTTAGCGTATTCCCTCTAGGATCTTTATTTATCACGGCATCGTGTTAGCTGTTAAAGAAACGTTTTTTTTTGTTTTTTTTATCCTAACTAATCCTTTAAAATGATTTATTTATTTATTCACATGAGTAGCCAAGATTAAATTGTACATTAGACCGGCTGTGTGCAGGCCCCCATGTAGCGTAAATACAGCAAAATAGCACTATCTTTTAAAAAAGACTTATAAGACACTTGTTACATGGTATAGTATTGCTGTTATTAACATATTATTAGCACTTTTATGACTACTATTCAGAGTATATGCCACATTTAATTGTAATGCTGCAATACGCTAACTAGCTGCCACTTGCCCATATTGGGCTAACTAGTTAGCATAGTGCTATTATTAGCAAAGGAAGCTTTGTTTCATTTTATATGAATATTCCCTTTTTGTGTGTGCAACAATGGCATTGAAATCCTGCTTTAGTTTTTTTTACATTAGTTTTATGAAACAACGTTGCTTTTAATTCGTGTCATTTGTATTAATTGCAATATTTATGGTTAACCAAGCGTGCAGGAAGGTTATCTAACCTACGGCGGGTTAGATACAGCCGTCTAATGGACGGCTATAGGCTACGATGTAGTTGTACGTCCACTAAACCTTCATGTCCGTAACGTATCCTAACATCTACCATTCACACATTCACAGTCTTATGCTGGGTCAGTTTATATCATTCCACCCAATTGCCAGAGTTAAAAATAAGCGTTCATACATGCAATGAATTGAACTAATGTTTGCAAAAATAGAGATATACATTATCTATCTGTAAGTAAAACTCTGTCGTCATGGAAACACATGCAAACGTATTCGGGGAATTCCTTACAGTGGCTCTGCTCCCTGATAGCTGCGGCAACCGGGGGCATCGTCACGTGGCGTCATTGTGACATCACTACTCTACGTCTATATACCTAAATGTTTGACGAAAATGATTTTAATTAAACATTCCTCCCTCAGGTGAGGGAGGACACAGGTTGGGGGCGGCAGCAGGAGCTGCCGTCAGTCACAACACACGCACAGACGTGTGCGTGTGTAATTATGTCATCAAAATGACATTTAAATGAACGTGACGATTTTCACATGAGCGTGAAAATGAGATCAAGACTCAAGCCGCTGACGGGGCCCCGCGTCCGTTGGAGTGACAGATGGAAACAGTCGAGACAAGTGAGACAGCCCCTCGCCGCGGCGAGGAATAAGGAATTAAAGGACATTTTTACTCCAGACCTGTTTGATGTGGGAGAAACGGTTGATGATCAAGAGACTCATATAAATGGTAAACCCAAATGTGTGAACTCACAACGATAACCATGTGCCCAATAAATCACAAGAATTATTGGTCACAGCCTGAGCTGTTTCACCTCTCCCTCCCAACCGTAGAAACGCTGACATAGAGAGAGAGATTATGGAGAACTACATAGAGTTGGCGGAGCTCGGCAAGGGGTCCTACGGTACAGTCCTCAAGTGCTACTGTGTGAGTTCAAAACAGTTGGTCGCCGTCAAGAAATACAATGAAACCGACACCTACTCTGTGAACAAAACCATCCACGGCGAGATCCGGCTGCTACAGGTGAGGAACGCCACCCAAGGAATTCACAAGTCAAAAACCACACACGCTGACGCACACTCGTGTTGTTATTTCATTTGATATTTTGGGTAACACTCCTCTTATGTGCATTTGGATAGCGCAGGCTCAATTGTTGCTTCTTTCCTTATTGTCAGCCCACCTTGGGTTAGACCCCACCCTGCCGTTTGTCAAACTGGAAGTCCTTGTATTTCATTATCAGTTCATTCACTCAAAAGCAATCAACTCACCCAATCAGTTTGTGTAGTACTCTCTGTTATATGAGTGCATTAAGTACTTTTACTTTTAATATATATATAACTAATATACTTTTACTTAAGTAGAAATGTCAATGGTTTTTTTTACAGCAAAAACCTTTATTCTTCTGAAAGTTAAGCCTAGATCTTGGTAATGGGCCCTTTTCATAACAGTCATTCTGAAGTGTATAGATGGATTGTGGGTCTGTTTCATTTGGCTGTTGCCGTATACCAGCATAGCACCACACAATCAAACGTACGCACACATTTATGTTGCAGCTTTGTTTACCCTTCCAAAAAACCCTGTAGCCACACTAAAGCTGGGTAGAAGTCTCACCAGGGTGGAAATAAGACTGGAACCAGTTTAGCTTTCAGGTTGTATTGTCTCCTTATGAAACAAAGCCATGTAGCTTTTGCTTTGTTCATGTGTGTGTGTGTGTGTGTGTGTGTGTGTGTGTGTGTGTGTGTGTGTGCGCGTGTGTGCGTGCGCATGTGTGCGTGTGTGTGTTTGTGTGTTTTGAGCAGCAGTGTAACCATGACAATGTGGTCAAAGTGCTGGAGGTGTTCAGGCACAACACACGTCTGTATGCCGTGTTCGAGCTTCTCGACCACTGCGTCTTCGATGAGCTGCTGGTGAAACCCTTTGGCCTGAGCGGCGAGAAAGTCCGGAAATACTCCTTCCAGGTCCTGCGCGGGGTCGATTACCTTCACAGCAATAATGTAATTATAAAGTTTGACTTCAGTGGCTTCAACTTCGACTTCTACTGTGTGTAAGAAATGTGTCAAATGATTCTCTTTACCATCAGATTATCCACCTTGACATCAAACTCAGGAATCTTTTAGTCTCGCAATTCGGTGTGGTCAAATTGTGCGACTTTGGATGTGCTCGGCTGGAGGACGGCAAGGAGGCTCGCTCGTGTGATGTGGGTACGCTGAACTACAAGGCACCTGAGATCCTGCTGGGAGACAAAACGTACAGCAAGTGGGTATCTGCAAAGTTAAGGCACAGACAGTGTATTCTGATCTTGGACTACTGTATATAGGAGGAGTTTTACTTATTAAAGTTGTTTCCTAGATTAGAACATACAAAACTCCAACCTATTGTTGCAGTATTACTGTGTTTTCATGATGTCTATCATTTTTAGACCTGTGGATGTGTGGGCCATCGGTCTCTGCGTCCTCAAAATGTCCACAGGCCATTTCACCATAAAGGGAGAGTCGCACATAAGTGTTCTGTGTGATATGGTCACCAAAGTCGGTAAGTGGTCCTTTGGGCTGTGACAAATCTACAACAAAAAAAGTTCAACATAACGAACTTAAGAATCTATATTACAGTTTATACCCTTCTAGAGTGTCTGTGTTTAAAGAATAAAATAAAGAAAACTTGATTATTGCCTTGATCAAGCTACACCACATAAACACTGGGCTATCAGGATGATAATTATGGAGATGGCTCCTACACTTCGGGCTCTCTACTACAGCCCAATGTTTTTGCTGAAACAAATATATTTCTATAAAATATGGAACCACCTTTCCCCTGTATCTGAGACCTCATCCTGTCGGCACTATCCAAAGCTCATGACCATAGGTGAAGTTTGGAACGAAAATTGACCGGTAAATTGAAAGCCTCGACTCAGCTCTCTCCTCACCACGACAGTCCGGCGCAGTGCCTGCGTTGCTTTCGATGCTGCACCCATCCATCCGTCAACACTTTCTCTTTCTCACTCATAAGTACAACGAGTGAGGGTAAGATGGAGACAACCTAAATTTCACTTGAGTCAGCTGTTCTCTCCCCACCCAGATGGGACAAGTTACAGTTTTTTGGAGATCACAGTCTCATGAGGCGATGAAGACAACATCTGCAAAAAGAGATGCCACCCTCACACCACCAAACTGGATACACTCTGGCCCTCAGTTACGCCTCTGATATCCTGTCCATAAAAATCCTCAACAGTTAGGAGACAAGGCACACCCTTGCCGTAACTCAACACCCAGGGCCAATGGATTCGACTTAATGCAGAAGAAACGAATACAACTTTCACTTTGGTTGTATATGAGGACCGAATGGACCCATACTGCCGCAGTGCCTTCCATAGAACCCCCAAGGCACACGATCATAAGCTTTTTCCAAGTTCACAAAACACATGTAGACTATGGCAAATTCCCATGACCCCTCAAAAATGAGAGAGCAAATCTGGCAAATCTGGTCAATCTGGTACACTTATGAGCCTCCTTGCGTTTGGCAGTGTTGTTTGTTATGGACAGTCCATGGCCAGCCCAGAAATCAAATAACAAAGCACCGATCAAGTTCAGATCAGGCAGGCTGTTATGGACCGTCCATGGCCTAGCACAGAAATTCAATAGCAAAGCACCGCTCAAGTTCAGATCAAAATCAATGTCAGGGTGTTGAAGTCCCCCAGTAGAACTATAGACTTCACTGTTTCCAAGAAGGCAGCGTACCCTGATCTGCTGTTGAGTGCGTATGCACAGACGACAGTCAGAGTACTCCTCCCTACGACCCAAATTCACATTGAGGTAACCTCCCATACAAGCTCCAGCTCCTTCACCACCAGAGGGCTCATGTTCTATGTGCCGTACGCCAGTTTCCTTTGCCAGGATTAAGCATGACTTGGCCCACTCTGGCGCTGCCTGCCGCACACAGGGCACTGCACCAAATCATATGATTTGCCTCACAGGTGGTGGGACCAGAAGGCAGCTGTACAGTATATATAGTATGGCAAAAATTTGTTTGGCATACAGATCCGATGTTCAGTGTTTCTACAGAAATTGCTTTGAATAATTTGTTCACTCAAAGTCAAAATGTGTCAGGCCACGACTGCATTTTCTACCCCGAGCATAACAATTGTTTGGGCTCAATATTTAGCTTCAAAATGTTTAAATGATGGCCCTTTTTTGTATTTTATCTCCCTGTTGGCGTTTCCATTTCTCTGCAGGACCTCTGACCGAGCGCCAGAAGACACACTTTTACTACCCCCTGAGATTTCCCCGTGTCAGACTTCCTCCTGATGTAAAGTTTCCTTTGTGCCTCGAGAAGAAGTACGGAATTTCCGACAACCTACTGGCTGAACTGGTAGATGTATGTATGTTTGCAGTTGTACAGCTCTGTCTGCACAGCCTTTCAATAGGAAGTTAGTTTACAAAGACTGGGCTATGGATTTAAAGCAACAAATCTGAAAGGTGCAGTCAGTGGCATGGTTTGTATGGAGTCCACAAAGCTAATCAGGTAAACTGACAATGTAACAAAGAATTTACCAAGTGCGTCGAGTTTAAATCTAAGTGATGTACTGAAACAACCCAGAGATAGAACAGGACTACACTGCCAAACTGTTTACTAGGTCCAGTACTCACACTGTACATCTAAACATCTAGGTGAACTCAAGCCTCTCCAAGCAATTGGGTATAATTCTCAGCAGACTCTACCGCTTACAAGATTCAAGCTTCAACAAGGCTTCAATCAAAATTCCTGTACCACGGTCATCCTGTGGTCAAACAGGTTCAATAATGCAGAGGAAATGTTCTTCTTGTTCCAGTCCTGTCTCAAGATGGATCCTGATGACAGGTGGAGCTGCTCTGAGATACTCACGCTCCCCTACTTCACCAAAGACGGTTTCTCTGAGAGGTGAAACACCTTTGGATGGCAGAAATAGATAGAGACAGAAATGAGCGAGAGAGAGCATTGCGTATCTCTATTGAGTATCGTGTGCCGCTCCTGTATAGATTCACTGCAGAGATCCAAGAGATGGTGAAGAAGGACGGAATTCACAGGTCCAGGACGTTTCAACCTCCGGCCTTGGACCCTCAGCAGGCTTCTACATCAGTGAAGCTACAGGAGGATCAAAACAAAATCTCAGTAAGACAAGCCATGGCCAGATCTAAGTACTTGTTTCTCACTGAATCTGCACTTTCAGTAACGTGAAATGGAGCATTCTATTCCACAGGTTTTCGAGTGAAAAAGGAGCCATACTGTACTTAACTGACAATGGATTGGATCGAGCTTCTTTTTATAGTTTACTGTTTGAAAATACAATGGCAATGCTCACAAAATGAAAAGAAAACACATAGAGAACGGCAGTTAAATGCCTGGTTAGATAGTGACATATTTGTGCTAAGTTCCCTGCCAATATCTGTTTCCCCCAGAAACAGAAAGTCCGATCAAGCCAGACAGATGCAGCCAGTCAGAAGATTCTGCAGACCACCCACGCAGAAGCGCAGGCAGTCATGCCACTTAATGGAGACAACAACAATAAAAAGCGGAGAAAACTGTGAGAGACCTTAATGTGGCAGGAAGTAATGGATATATGGTGAGGGAAATAAATGAGCCCGAGAGCGCATCAGATCCTTGCTTATCTGCTGTTCCTATACACAGCAGCTCCACTGCGGTGGACCAAGACATGGTGAGGAAGGACGAAATCCACACGCCCAGGTTGCCTCAACCTCCGGCCTTTGATCCTCAGCAGGCTTCTACAACAGCAAAGATACAGGAGGCTAAAAACAAGAGCCCAGTAAGACAAGCCCTGACGAGATCCAAGTGCTTGTTTCAAGTGTTCACTAACTTTGCTGAGTGTTTAATATGATCATGCCTGTTCTTTTGGAGTGGGATCCTCGCAGTGTCTTCAGTCAATCATCAGCCAAAGCTGCTTTGAAATGCAAACCAAGTTTGTCTTCACAATATTTAACCCTTAGTGCTGCACAGATACAACCCCGGTAAGCTTGACTGGTCTCTAAAGCAATTTTTTTTTTTTTTAGATCGCCACACTCAAGCGGTGCTTTAAATACACCGTGAGGAAATCTGACACTTAGAAAAAATATATTTTCTGCTTTATCTATATTATCATTGGCGTTAAAGAGTCATTTTGATATCGGACTTGATAGCAGTTTGTGTGGTCACAAAACGGCTGCTTTCGAGGGTGTGACATCCAAAGCTGTTACTGCACGCGTACATCCTCGCTGAATGTGTGCGAATCCAATAAAATGAAGAATGAAAAATGGAGTTTTGTTTTCCACCGTTTTCAAGGAAAGAGGAACAAGACTTGACTGGCCTTGGATGAGGGAGTTTCATTTTATATTTCACCGTTTGAAAATCTGGCAGGATTCAAAATTTTGAAACAGAAATCCTCACAAAATGAAAATAATCCATTCTTTATGTGTTGTCAACGGTAAGGTCCCTGTTTCGGTTTGATCTTATCTTTTTGACAGAAACCAAAAGAACGCTCAATACAGACGGATGCAGCCAGTCAGAAGGTTCTGCAGACAGGCCACACAGAAACACAGGATGCGATACCACTGATGGGTGACACCAATAAAAAACGGAGAAAACTGTGAGACACCTTTGTTGGGGCAGAAACAGATACATGGAGAGATAAAGATACATGAGTCAGAGAGAGGGAGAGCACCAAATCCTCGCTTTCTCCGCTGTTCTTGTACAGCTCCACTGCTGAGGACCAAGAGACGGTGAAGAAGGATGAAACCCACACGCCCAGGTTGTCTCAACCTCCGGCCTCGGACCCTCAGAAGGCTCCTACAGCAGCCAAGCCACCGGAGGACCCTGAAAACAAGAGCTCAGTAATACAAGCCATGACTAGATCTAAATACACTTGCAAGGGTGATAAACAGTACATGTGGTTTTGGAGCGGTGTCCTTACAGGGTCTTTGTAAATCAGCCGTCAAGGTTTTCTGAGAAATGTCAGACCAAGCGTGTCTTCATAATACTTAGGCCCTGCTACTGCACGGATACAACCTTGATGTGCTTATCATGCCAATTCCTTTCCTTATTATTATTTTTTAATCAGAAACAGAAAGAGCGCTCAAAGCAGACAGACGCAGCCAGTCAGAAGGTTCCACAGACCAGCCACACAGAAGCACAGGCCGTGATGCCGCCGACTGGAGACGACAACGACAATAAAGTGTGAGACATCTTTGTTGTCGCAGAAACAAGGTATATTGTAGATAGAGATAGAAAGGAGCCAGGGGAGCATGACATCTTTGCTGTTCCCGCACAGCTTCGCTACGGAGGACCAAGAGGCGGCGAAGGACGAGATCCACACGTCCAGGTTGTCCCGGCCTCCGGCCTCAGATCCTCAGCAGGCTTCCACAACAGCAAACCTACAAGAGGCTCAAACCGAGAGCCCAGTAAGACAAGCCATGACCAGATCTAAGTGCTTGTTTCAATTGTTCACGGTAACTTGGATGAGTGTTTAATATGATCATATGTTCTTGTGGAGTGGGATCCTTTGGGGTCGTTTGTCAATCAGCAGTCAAAGCTTCTAAGAAATGCAAGACCAAGATTGTCTTCACAATATTTAACCCTTGCTGCTGCATAGATACAACCCTGGGGTGCTTGTCTGGTCCAAGTCTTTTTTTTTTTTACAAGTATTCCCATACTCAAGCAGTGCTTTCAGTGAAATAATAAAAATGAACGTTGTAGTCCACAGTTTTTGACACCAGATCAGATGGAACCTCTTTTCATAGTTTACTATTTAAAGAATATGGAAACTTTTGAGGAAATTGAAATTGAAATTGTAATGTTAAAGGGCAATGCTCACAAAACAAAAAGAATGACAATACATATAGAATAGCGATTGCGATATTGTAATATCACTCTGACCTTCTTTTTAGCAGAGACAGAAAGTCCGCACAAACCAGACGGATGCGGCCAATCAGAAGGTTCCACAGAGCAGCCACACAGCGGGACAGGCTGTGATGCCCCTGACTGGAGACGACAACGATAAAAAAACACCCTCGGTGGCCAGTGTCCGTAAGTACTCTTGATGTTTGGTAATTGTTCTTGTTTTGAGAGAAATGAAAAGTACTAGGGGTGTGACGGTACCCAACCCAACTCACGGTTTGGGGTCAAGCTTCAGTATGTTTTTGGTATGCCAGGAAAAAATACATGCAAAGTGCAATGCACTGCGGTACGAAGACGTGTATTGTTACACCCTAGGTACCGACAAATATATATGAAGGCGTATGAATATGTATACGTATAAATGTGATATTTATTTCCTGTCCAGGAAATTCAGAGGTGCCCATCAAGGCGGAAAAGAAATTAAATGCAATCCAAGAAGTGTTTGCGAGGAGTCGAAACATAAGGCGCTTCTTCGGCTGGTGTGTTAGCCCAGTGGAGTAGACGCAGGCTCCACACCTCACACACCCGACCACACCCCACACCCACCCGGCCTGCGTTCCGGATCAGTGAGGAGGACCTCTGCCGCCTCTTATGGAGACAAAAGACCAGGAGAGCTCCCAGGCCCAGATGGAGTCTCACCCTCCTCCCTGGAGGTCTGTGCTTCCCGTCCTCGCACAGACCTCCATCAGGTGTCTGGAGCTCTGTGAAGGTCCCTCCTCCTTCCAAAGCTCAGCTATCATACCCGCTGGCAACCCAGGGAAACTAGGTGATTCAAAATAGAGCGCCCGATGGGATGAACCAATTTTTGTTTTCATCGAGATTGAGAGAGAAAGGGGGAGGGGGTTGAGTGTCGCTCACAAACTTTTGACGCCGATGTGTGTTTTGTTTCAGCTGCCGCTGCAGACGGCCTTTGCTCTCGAAAACATGTTGAGGCGTGACGCCCTGGCTGCGAGACCTGGACGTTTCTGTTTGAGATTCATGAAGGTTTCTCATCCCAACAAGCATTCCTCCATACGTTCCTACTCCCGTTGCTGCTATTCTGGTTCCACATTTCACATTTTTTGCACAACAGTTGTGTTAATAATATTAATAATATTTATAACAAATATAGCTGCAAGCAGCAATACACCGGGTCCGGTTTAGTGGTGTGAGGAATGTTGCAGGTTTCCGAGGTTCCGTCGCACTGAGGAAAACCGCGATCCGCCGAGTCCACGCTGAAGTCGGGCGGAGGGACGCTGTTTTTGTTTACGTAGATTTAATGTTTTGGAAATAAATTGTGTATAAATAAAGACATGTTTACTTTAAATTAAGTATCTTTTTTCTGTCGGTTATTTTTTACGTTTTAAACATGTTTTCATGCATGTCGGCTTCATTGGCTCATGTGTCCGACCAATCACCGTGGACCAACGTCCCTGATGTCCCTCAACAACGGTGTTACAATGAAGACAATTACGGTCGTTCCTGGATCATGCAGTGCGGACAAAAAAAGAGTGACAGTTCCAAAGGCTCCTAAGGTTCTTAGAACTTACTGAGGTGCGAAAACGACGTCTCTGACCGATTATACTTTTCAAGGTTTCGTGAAACGATGCACGAATTACAGTTTTCAGAGTTTCCCTTGAACGCAGCATCGGCTCAGGCTGTCTGTCTACGCCAGTGGCATCAACCTTTCCCAACTCAGAAGCCACAAAAACAAGAATATTTTCGCGAGAGCCAAATTTTCGGAAACGTCCGTTCCATCCATCAAACCATCATGCCTTTTAAAATAAGGCTACAAATAATATCTTACTAGGAATGGAAAGCAGAAAAGCAGCATAAATGCAATAATTGCAATTTATTATTATTACCGTTACCATATTATAACCATGATTTTATTACCAGCTTTTTGCTAAGATTGTTTTCCCACTGTCACAAGGATTTTCTCGCACACTGCAAACAGCGCTAGAAATGGTAGAGCTCATATGGATTACGATAAACAGCAAACCGGAATTTACGTAAAGAAAGCGCTGAGCCGGTAGATGTCATGTTCTCTGGAATATCGCAATTAAGTTAAATGTCTGAAATAAAAACCACTGATTGATATAAAAGTTGTTTTTCTTTTTATCGATTACATGGAGGCTGTTGTGGTGCTTGTAGCCTGGAGGCCGATAGAGGATTTGGACACTGTGGTCTCACGTGACACGGTTAGTCCGGTCCGGTGATAAGTTGCGGTCCAGGTTATCACTTATATACGGTAATAATATAATTATATATGAATAATTATTAATAAAATTGCCAATGGAAACCAGTTGATCAGCCATTGATCACCCAGTTAACAGATCCTTGAACCCTACTGGGAAACAGATTCTATGCATTCGCTCTCTCGAAGACGTCATATGTGATGTGTCTCATGTAGGAAATTCAGTTTTGAATACTGCAGACGATGTCTCAGACAAAATTTATTGAAATACTATTGGAATTTTATTACAGTTTAAATAACACTAAAAAAGAGTCACAACTAGTCATGAAAGAGCTGCATTTGGCTCGTCAGCCGGGAATTGAGAATCACTGGTCTACACGTAACAAACACTATGCAGTCCACAGGGAACAAGGTGCTGGATGTGAATGACTTCCGAGAGACGAAGCTTGGACTTTGGATGATGATGTCGCAAAGCAGCCCGCTCCTCAAACTAATCAAGCCGCGCCAACGTTCTTATACTTGCTAAAGTTGCAACATTTTTTCACAAATTTCTGCCCCAAATGTACATCCAGTTTTCAGAGTTTCAAACTTGCACTACAAGACAGCTGAGACGTCCCGGTTCCAACGAGACCTCAACCATGTCTGTGGGTACTGTGGTTGCTGTGTCACAGATACTTTTAGCGTGAAAAATGCCAAGAAGATTATTAATAAAGATCCCAGCAATAACAATAGCGCCGCTGCGGGCTGGACCCCGAATGATAATAACATCTCATTTATAATGCGCCTTTCATTGGGACCAATTTCAAGGTGCTACAGGGGAAAAAAGCACAAGAAATAAAAACAATAAAATGAAAACAAGAATAAAAAAAAAAAACAATATACAAAAAAAGCAGAGTAGACAGCTACAAGGAGAAAGTTTACTCCAGGAAGGCTTTAGAAGAGGGTCTTTAGGCCAGTTTAAAAATGGCCCAGAGAGCCCTTAAGTGCTGTTTGTCTGATACTGTAACAGGCAGCTGTAACGTTTCCCTTTTTTTCTGCGTTTGACGGCAGATGGGAAACTACCCTCCACCTCCAAACACGTCAGGACTGAGCTTTGTAAATCCTGTGCTCTGATGTCCCTGCCGCCACCAACAGGAGGCAATTTAACTCCCAATATTCAAGATTCAAGAGGTTTATTCGTCACATACATATACATACTTTCATACTAACTGATTCCTAAAACGTAATACAGTAATCGAATACTTATAGAATAAAGTAAAAATTTATAGAATAAAATAAAATAAAATAAAATAAAATAAAATAAAATAAAATTAAATTAAATTAAATACAATACAATACAATTAAATTAAATTAAATTAAATTAAATTAAATTAAATTAAATTAAATTAAATTAAATTAAATTGATAAAGGGAATATGCACGGCTAAAATTGTGTTAGACGAGTCATTTTAAGGTTGTCTGTGTTTAGTTTGCCATACATATTTAATGTTCAGTGGTTCTACATAACTAGTGTGGTGTGTAATAATGGTGGGTTAGATTTAATTTATTGATTTCCTTAATTCCATCATCATCGATCACTTACAAGTCACAATAATAAACCTTTGACCCTGCCTTCGCAAAAAGAAGTTTATAGACAATAGACTTTATGACCGCGTCACCACCAACCTGCTCAATACCAATGGGCACATTCATACTTGTTTGCACACACACACACACACACACACACACACACACACATGAACAAAGCAAAAGCTACATGGCTTTCTTTCATAAGGAGACAATACAACCTGAAAGCTAAACTGGTTCCAGTCTTATTTATTTCCACCCTGGAAATAAGACTGGAACCAGCTTTAGTGTGGCTACAGGGTTTTTTGGAAGGGTAAACAAAGCTGCAACATAAATGTGTGCGTACGTTTGATTGTGTGGTGCTATGCTGGTATACGGCAACAGCTAAATGAAACAGACCCACAATCCATCTATACACTTCAGAATGACTGTTATGAAAAGGGCCCATTACCAAGATCTAGGCTTAACTTTCAGAAGAATAAAGGTTTTTGCTGTAAAAAAAAACATTGACATTTCTACTTAAGTAAAAGTATATTAGTTATATATATATTAAAAGTAAAAGTACTTAATGCACTCATATAACAGAGAGTACTACACAAACTGATTGGGTGAGTTGATTGCTTTTGAGTGAATGAACTGATAATGAAATACAAGGACTTCCAGTTTGACAAACGGCAGGGTGGGGTCTAACCCAAGGTGGGCTGACAATAAGGAAAGAAGCAACAATTGAGCCTGCGCTATCCAAATGCACATAAGAGGAATGTTACCCAACATATCAAATGAAAGGCCAAAGGGTTTCACCAGCAGCTCATCGAAGACGCAGTGGTCGAGAAGCGTGAATACGGCATACAGACGTGTGTTGTGCCTGAACACCTCCAGCACCTTGACCACGTTACCATGGTTACACTGCTGCTCAAAACACACAAACACACACACACACACACACATACACACACACACACACACACACATACACACACACACACACACACACACACACACACATACACTACAGTTCAAACTATGTCCTGATTTGTTGTTTATTTTGTCTTTAGTCAAAGACTCCTGATAACTCCTCTCAGACTCTTATATTCACAGGGGAAACCTGACAGCAGGGACTCTGTTCAGGTCAGATAGCGTTGCGTGCCGTGCTACTTGTGCAGTGGAGAGGCGCCATATACTGTACAGTAGCGACTGGCCCCTCGCCCTCAGCACCCGGGCCCCTGACGAGCCTCCGGCCCACCTCCGCTCGCCAGCGCCACGTGACCACAAATGTTCAATACCACGGTCTTCACCAGCGTGCTCCCTGAAGAGGATCCGACTCAGGGGTACTTCTCGTTACACAACGCAACGTCACAGATATTCCTGAAGATCCACTGAGGAAAAGGCAAATACCACACAAAGCTACTGAGGTCAGGACGGTGATTGTTGAGAGGGCCACAGACCGGAAAGCTCCTGACTGCACAGAACAAAACATCTCGACAACATGTGCGCTGGTTGCTGGAGCTAGAGATGTTGACTCAACGATGTTTGTGCAACCTGGCAAGGTTAGGGGCCCAGCTGAAAAACAGAGAGATAAGTGAAGAGACATTGGAATGGCGTGAGTGTGTGTGTGTGTGTGTGTGTGTGTGTGCGTGTGCGTGTATGCGAGTGTGTATGTGGTCTAGAGAGGAAAAGACAGATGTTATTGTTTCTGGTTATTTCGTTTCTATTGGTTTGTGGTTTAGGTTTGAATCGACAGAGGTGGCAGATATGATGCACGAGAGGGGATAAGAATGTCATTTCTATTTCTTTTTCTTCACGTATGATCTATTAATGTGCCCAGTAGGCACCGGTGGTCGACTGGAGCAGATTAGTAATTGTCTAAAACACTCACCTATGAAATCTGTGATGTGAGTCTAGCAGGTTAAGTGATTACGACTTATTGCCACACTGCACGTGAACAGTAGCGGAGGTGCGTGTGGCCTCTTAACACCGGCCAAAGGACTTTGCCCTTTTCTTCCTCCCCTCATCAAAATCCATGAGGAGGCCATTAAAGTGGCATTCTAGCATCCAATGAAAATATAAACCATGAAATATTAAAGGTCACCAAATGCAGTGTGTCCATGTGGGGGTGAAATTGAGTTTTACAACTGTGGCTTACATGACAGTGGTTCTCTCTGGGCTTTCTTACATTATTTAAAATGATACGTGTGTTCTGTACGCGCTTGCCTTTAATCGGTGCTGTGGGAGAAAAGGCTTCCTTGGTTCCACAAAAGGAATCCAACCAAACTCACATGGTTATCACATGAATATAAAGTTGTATTTTGTACAATGCAGTACTTTGTCACAAATTGGCAATGCTCTGCGTCCCTCAAAGGGTCAGGGTTCGGTTCTGGTGAACTTCACTAATGTCACGCTGTATGCAGTCTGCGGTGCTCGCCGATTTCTCTTTTCTTTTTCTTTTGTTTGTCCCTGGGTTTCATCACTGGAACGTAACAGCGTGCGTTCGAAAAGAAGGTCAGATTTACCGATGTCATAATGGGCAGAAAGAAGATGTGAAACCCCTTTGTTTCTGCTGAAACTGACCACTTTCCATAAAATGAAACGTCAGACCCATGTGTCTCAACTTCCTGTTAACTTTGAGGACCTGCGTCTCTATTTGAGGACTTCGGCGGTGGGACAGATTAGCAAGCGATGAGCTCAGAACTACCAATGGAAATCGTCTAAAAATATCTGATTATGTATATTGATGTTGTGTGGCAGCGTGAATCCCCTCACCCCACAGCGGAAAATAATGTCGCCCGCGCCCGAGCTTAAAACATGGAGGTGTTAACCACAGATGCGAGTCATTGCCATGACCACTCAGTAAGCCGCACACTCATTTATGAACTTATCAGAGTTAAGTCCCGGGGATTCCAATTCGAAATAAATGTATTAATATCCGATAGAGTTACGTGGGATTTTTTTTTTTTTTTTGTGGTGGTGGTGGTGGTGTGGTGCGGTGGTGGACAACACAGCAAAAACGCCTAGGAAACATATTCATACCTTCACCCTTGGCCTTCAATACAGCTGCAATCGCCTCCAGTTCTTTGATGCGTCAAGGAAAGTCGACTTTGTGTCCTTTCCGTAAAGGGAACCGAAATGATGTTAGGGTGGGCAGTTGACTGCATTCCTGGTCTTCTTCCATGGGTTTAGCAGTGTGTAATGGGGGGCGTTATCATCCCCGATTATGCGAACATCAAGAGGGAAGAAGGACGTTTTTAACCCCTGGAGTGCGCCTGGTCTTGTAAATTCTCACTGCCCGCTGACTCCCATCAGATGTCGGCCCAAATCAATAAAGATCCCCCACGCGGTGAACGGTTGGCCACCGTCGTGAATCGAAGACGACCCGTCCCGATACTAGTGATGAGTCAACATTTTCTCTTTTCCCGTTGCTCAAGGGTTCAAGTTTTGTGCTCTTTCTGCGTATCTGTGCCTTGGTTTGGGTTAGGATTCCAGCGGTGGTTATTTTTTGAGGATGTACCGTTGTGGCATTCCTCCACTATCCTGTAAAGTCCTCGTCCGAACTCTCTTAGTTGGTCAATTAGGTTACAATAAGCAATACTTTAAACCACTAAGTACGACTGTTTTATGTCTTTCTTTTATCTTCTTTTCAAACTTGTAATGTTGTTTTTATATATATATATAACTATAATATATATAGTAAACTATAATATATATATATATATATATATATATATATATATATATATATATATATATATATTTATTTATTTATTTATTTATTTATTTATTTATTTATTTATTTATTTATTTATTTATATAAATGTCATGCCTAATTGGAATTCATAAAAAATAAAATAAAGGATATGAAAAAAATAAAGAAAATCTAACATGTGAAGGGAGAGGAAAGGGTTAAAAAAAGAGTTGTATGGAGTTAAACTGTTGTAATACGAAATGGAGAAGTCATATTTCTGCGAGACTGAGTGGGCTTCGAGTGGGGGCATTAGTGTGGTCTCACACTTTCGGTTTCCGTCCTGCACAAAATTTCCCTTGAACTCCGGAAGGCTGGGGTACGGGTCTCAGAGATGGCTATAAAAAGAGACCTCTCTGTGTTCTGTCTCTTCACACATCTTTGCTCCGTCTTCTTTGGTGGAAGAGCAAAAAGAAAGCGACAATGTGCAGCATCACCAAAGTGCTCGTTCTCCTGGCGGTGTTGGCGTGCGTCTCCACTGCCCAGCGTGAGTCTGACACTCTGTTATGTACCTATCCTGAGCTGTTGATGCACATGTTTATTGTGTATTGCCAATTTTTTGTTTTTATTCTTTATTGTTAATTTGCTTTAGGTATATCCATCTCTCTCTCTCTCTATCTATCTATCTAACAATCTATCTATCTATCTATCTCTCTACCTACCTACCTAACACGTGTAATGAATCCTCTCTCCCCCCTCCAGGTCATCGAAGCGGTCGCCAGTGTATGTGTGGCGCCAATGTCAGAAGGACCATCCAGAGACCCATGTCGGACGTGCAAAACATCCAATTTTACAGACCAAGCCCTTTCTGTAATAAATTGGAGATTGTGTAAGACTTTTTGTTTAAATTTGATCCTAATCAATGTTATATATATATATATATATATATATATATATATATATATATATATATGAAAAGAAAACAGTTACCATTGTAATACACTTTTATCCTAATTTTTTTTAAATGTGTGCAAGACATTCACTGGTGGTACACAATACAATGCAGTAGTCTATATATAACATATACAGACTATATAGATATTACATTACATACATATTTATCTACTGTATATAAATAAGACGTACACACTGGAGTACATGAAGTAATGGTAATATGTTAACGAGACTATTTTCCCAACAGTGTCACCAGGAAAGACAGCCAGTGGTACTGTCTGGACGCCAAATTGGAAAAAATCAACTCAGTCCTGCGTCGACTGATGTGAGTCCCCCATCATCCGGCAGAACAACATGACAACAGTTCTCATATATAATATAAAATATCATATATATATACATATATATATATATATATAACGTCTCATCACAAGTAATCAATATTACGTGTTCTCATTTCATGTTGTGTGTTTACGTTGTGATGTGATGTGTGATCATTAACAGATAGTCTGTGAAGTGTTATATCAAGTTGCTATTTTAGTATAAATATATATTTGTTTTTCATATTTGTTCGTCAGTACACCATTTTGTAACACGTTGTTCTAGTTATTTCACCGAGCCCTAACCCTTTGTTTCGCAAAATGTGCTTTTGCATTGTCGCACATAGTTTATATTTTTGTATCCTTGAACATTGAAGAATAAAAGTGTTATTTTTTTAACTTTATTGTGGCTTATTTTACTGTTAGTGTTTGCTGCCATGTAATGTAAACAGACATGTTATGATCAGTGAAGGTAGACCATACCCCAGGCTCAGGTCGGGGGAGGGGGGTCGGTATTGCGGGGTCGGGTCTTGGCCCCGTGGTCGGCGGGTTGGCACGCCGCTGGGGTCGCCCGCACCGTGGGCGTGGTGATGGGGCTTGCGTCTCCTTCTGCGTCTCTGGGGACCTGAGCCGGGCCAGGTGTGCTCGTTGTGGGCTCCCTATGTGGTCTCCTTCGGTGGGGGGCGGACTCCCGTCGTCGCACCTAGCTGCCCAGGTAACTGTTCTCTGTAGCTCTCAGTGCGCGGGCCAGGTTGTGGGCGGGCACCATCCGAACTCAAACTCAGTACATACACCACACAATAGGCCTAGGGGTTCAAGTTCAAGTTCAAGTTCAAGAGATTATTTGTTACATACATATACATATGGTCATACATATATGCAGTGAAATGTCATGACACCCGGTGATTATGCACAATAATTGCGGTACTGGTGTGGCGCGAGCTATCTGGGTGGGGATGTGGCAGGCGGCTGCGATCTTGCCCATCACGCTCCTGCCCTGACACGCTTCTCGTCTGTTCTGCAATTTTAATACCGCTCGTCTTACCTCAGAACACATACTCTCGCACATAAATCTGACTCCGATCAACACTCCACCAGACCAGGGTATGCGGGACAGGAGGGGTGCAAGTTATTCTAGTGAGAAGGGCGTCAACGGCACTCTTGGCATGGCCGGAGGGATGACCAATTGGCAGTCAGGACATGCGGCGCACCACTTGCATATATATTCCCAAATGCCGGGCCAATAGTAGCAGGCCACTATCCGCTGTGGTGTTTCATCGTGTCCGAGGTGACCGGCCATCTGGTTATGGTGAGCCGCCTGGAAGAGCATTCCCTGGCGGCTCTTCAGGATCAACAAATGGGTTATTTCCTCTCCTGACTAAGTGTCACGGCTCACTCAGTATAACATCTCCATTCACCAAAAAATATGGCTGAGTGAGCGTGGCATCTGGGTGCATCAATATGCTACCGATTTTAACTACCCCCTCACAGGCTCCGGTGGAAAACCTTCCACAGGGAAGGTCAAGGGGACCAGGGAAGATCCCCCTTGGGATTCCCCCATTCTGACCCGTTGCGCCCGCTGAAGACCCATCGTCACGGCGTGCCATGCAACACTCACATCTCCCTACAGACGGTGAAGGCACTCCCCCAGCCTCTCTCATCAGGGGTCCGCTCCATCCTCCCGGGGTCTTACGCTGGTGAGGACGCGCTCCAACTGGCAGCGGAGGAAGTCCCGCCCGTCTTCCAGGTCTGCGAGGCGCTTCCACAGCGGATCTGCTCCGGGGCCCCTTACGTTCGGCCCTTGCCCCTCCAGAGTCTCTGTTCATGCGCTGCTTATGGGAGTATCTGCCCACAGTTGTGGGTTTAGGGAGGGAGACAGAGTCTTCCTGGAACGGCATTGTCGACATGGCGAGAGTTTTTATGATAATGATGAACAGAAAGGCTATTGTATGAATAATAAACAATAACGATCGGTTTGGGCACAGGAGGTATGACGCGCCACTCTGGCCCCCAGTCGGCTGACGAGGCCGTGCGCCAATTCCTCTGTGCAAAACAGTACAATTCAGTACTACATCGTTGACAGTTTTTTCACATGTTTTGAGCAACGACCTTCGAACATGCATAATTTGTTGAGAAACGAATCACCGAATTCACTTGACAGAGACTCTTGGACTTTCCTTTTGTTTTTACAAATTCAATTCAAAAGCCAATATAAAAGTAACAACAAGTTGTAGATAGAAAACAAAGACCAAAATGACACATAGTATCTTGAATAAGGCAGAGCAAAACTAACACCAACCAAATAATAATGATTAAGAAAGGCATTGAAAAAAAAATCACAAACATTTTAAATAATAAAAATAATAATAATAATAATAATAATAATAATAATAATAGTAATAACAAAACATACACACATACACACACATACATACATACATACATACATACATACATGCATACATCATTATATATAATAATAACGATAATGGAAAATAAAAAAGCCATCCAAAACCGCCAAAAGATAAACTTGAAAGCATGAATAAACCAAAGCTCCGGGGGGAATGCCCTACACACAGACACACACACACACACACGTAAAGTTGTTTAGAATACGAAAGTTATGTGCCTGCTGGCATGCAAGCACAATATCATTTGCGGAAAATGGTTAATACTCAAACACAAAAACGTTTTTTATTTGTTGAGGTGTATTTATTTTCTCCACACAAGATAAGGGGTAATTACATTGCATATCTTTTTTAAATCGATCAAAATGGCATAAATAATGTCAAGAGTAGAAAATCAGCGGCGGCTAGGTTGCGTGTTCCATTTACAATCACAATAAACGCCACAACGGGAAAAAAAAAGATATTCCCTTCAATTGAGTTTTGCTTCCACTTAAAATGATGCTCACATTCATTAAAACAATAAAAAATAAAAAAATAAAAAGTAGGTTTTCTCGATGTAATATTTTTTCTTAATTTAACCGTTTTAAGTTGTAGAAAACGACAACATTTGGTTTTACAAGCCGAACCAATGACTAATCTGTATGACCCCCCCCCAGCGGAGGATTGCGATAACCAACACTTTTCAATAGTAACTGAATTTGAAGAGCAACAGACAACTCGTTTGCTTTTTCTTATCATCGTAAAGTTCATGGGTGATTGCGCAGTGGTAACGAATCGGCGCTTAGATTGGTTCCCTACAAGCCTCCATATTCACTATGCGTTCGGGGGCGCCGCCCGGGTACGCGTCCCCGGGGGAAACGGTCGACCTACGGGCCACCGAGGAAGCGCGACAGCTCTTACTGGCTTTGGGTGGAGGAAACGGGGAACGGGGCGTGCGGTGGAGCAGAGGTCGGCGCCGCAAGCCAAGCGTTTGTTTTGTTTTTGTTTTTAACGAGAGGAGAGGGAGCGTGGGGAAGAACAGAAGACGCAGGAATCCCCGGAGAAACGCGGCAGGGTGGACGGCTCCCCGTTCACCCGTTTACCCGTCTCCCCGTTCACCCGTTCACCCGTCTCCCCGCTTCCTACGCAGAACTTGGCACGGAGGTAAACGTAAATCGATCCGGTTGACTTTGCGACAGCGGCGCAAACAACAATGCCGCTCGGAAACGCGGAAAGTTGTCTCTGGCCCCGTGAACATGGAATAAATTAAAAAGGAAAGGAAAAACTTTTATCTTCGGAGGCTTTTTCAACTTGTGTCAAAATGTCAAGAACTTCCACTTTCGGACCGCCTCCTCCGTCGAGGGCGCAGGGGGGGGGGGGGTGCGCTCCGAACGGCTCGACCCGTTTGTGAGATTCGGTTCTCGGCGAGTCGTTTGGTGAAGGGATTCGTTCCGAGTTTCCACCCCGTCGTGCCGCTGATTCAGTGGGTGTTGCGCACGGACGGGCGGGCGGAAGAGTCGGGCCGGCCCCGAGTCGTGAAGAAAGAATCATTCACTTCTGTTGAAATAAAAATTTTAGAATTAGTTGGACGAGTGCAAACCGGATCGTCGCACATATTTCTGATTCAAATCCTTTCAACAATATTTATGACGTGGATCACAAAATCACAAAAATCTACTCCTGCCAGAATGATTTACGTGCAACGCATAAATTAGTCACGTTCCATGCGAATGGTGCCAAATGCCTTTATTTTAGTCTCCACTTTGTTGTTTCCCGTGTGTGCGTCACAGATTTACTCGCCCCGCACTCCTGAGTCTTGTGAGACGGTTCGCTCGCGACGAACGGGTCGTTGACGTTTCTCGCGCGTCACCGTGTTTACTCGCGCCAAAGCCCCGCGGACGAGGCGGCCGGTTCCAAAGACCTGCTGTGTTTCCAACTGCGCCGAGCCGCGACCGTGGAACGACAAATAGTCAGCGTTCACCGGGAAGTGAGGTGAGTCTGACACAGCACGCGCCGTGCGGATGGATGAACTAACACCCGATTTAAAATCACTTATTGCCCATTCAAGATGGAAATCATTTCATGCATAGACCCAGCCATTATTGTGGTGGAACGTTTCTATCTGTCTGTTTCTATTTGTGGAGGGTAGACTTGTTTTTATTATCTGTCAACAGTGCGTGAGCCTGCAGTCGGTGTCCCAAGTGCATGCTGTGTATTTTGCATTTATTCATTTTGCAAGTCACTACAGTAGATGACGATATGTTCAACGTGCTCCCTGACGCGAACCGTTTGACAGCTGTCTGCGAATGTTGTACTTCATTGAGACTTATCTCAGTGGAAATACGTAATAAAGCACCCCCCCCCCCCCCCCCCCCCCAAAAAAAATATATATCATCTGTTAAATTCCTGACAGCATGAAAACACACAGAGGTTCCTTTCCTTAGTATCTTTTCAAGCGGGAGCCTCTTAATGATATTTCTAACCTTTAATATTTTGGCTCTATGAGCGTGACTGGCTGGTAAGGTGATCTCCCTCCTGGTAACAGGAGTGCGGTTTCTATTTGGAGTGGAACGGCGTTGGAAGCAGCCCACACCACTGGCCCATGCTTGTTTGACTGGATCCATGCTGAGTGGGAGACCTATGAGCCAAGCTGCAGCTTAATGTTGTGAAATGTCACGTGATACTGTGCAGGTCTGGAGTCCAAAAGCGGGAGAGAGCTCTGCATACACGACACCGCTCGGGCGTCCGTTCCACACCGAGACGAGGCCGTCTGACCTGCCTGCAACATGTCCTCCACACGGGGAGACATTCCAGGTAACGTCAGCACCCCTGATCTGTTTTGGTCTTCCCTGAGGATGAAGAGGCTGATGTAATGAAATGATAATGACCAGACAGAAAGGACACGGCTATAACGTGTTTGGGTCAGAGGGGGAGGAATTGAAAAGGGATACGATGATGATGATGGTGATGTTGGTGTAAAGTAGGAAGTGTATGAATAACTGGCAGATTATATAATAGTGGATATACACACATCAGCCACAACATTAAAACCTACCACTGATAACCACTAATATTGTGTCGCTCCCATCGTGCTGCCAAAACAGCTCTGACCCGTGGAGGCATGGACTCCACAAGACCTCTGAAGGTGTCCTGTGGTATCTGGCACCAGGACGTTAGCAGCAGATCCTTTAAGTCCTGGAAGTTGTGAGGTGGGGCCTCCATGGATCAGGCTTGCTGTTCCAGCACATCCAACAGATGCTCCATCGGGTTGGACCCTAACCCCGCCCACATGACGTAGAGGAAAACATGATTCAGACCAGACACCTTCTTCCATTGCTCCATGGTCCAGTTCTGATGCTCACGTGTCCATTGTAGGTGCTTTTGGTGGTGGACAGGGGTCAGCATGGACACTCTGAGTGGTCTGCAGCTACACAGCTCCATACGCAGCAAGCTGTGATGCACTGTGTGTTCTGACACCTTTCTATCATAGCAGCATTAACTTTTTTAGCGGTTTGTGCTACAGAAGCTCTTCTGTGTGAGCCTTGGGCGTTCATGACCCTGTTCACCGGTTGTCCCTCCTTGGACCCTTTCTTAAGTACTAACCACTGCATACCGGGAACACCCCACAAGACCTGCTGTTTTGGAGATGCTCTGACCCAGTCGTCTAGCCATCACAATTTGTTTTTTGGCAAAGTGGCTCAGATCCTTACGCTTGCCCGTTTTTCCTGCTTCCAACACATCAACTTCAAGAACTGACTGTTCACTTGCTGCCTAATATATCCCATCCCTTGACAGGGGCCATTGGAACGAGATGAGCAATATTACTCACTTCCCCTGTCAGTGGTTTTAATGTTGTGGCTGATCAGTGTATACTGTTATTGAAAGTAGAAAGAAGGAACACCAAATAAACTCCAAATGGAATGGAATAAACACCAAAGGAACTCCATATAAAAATAGCACCAGTGTATATTTCCTCTTTGTCACTTCTGCACTTTTTAATGAGAAAGCATTCGACAATATTGCTCACTACTACTTACTAGTGGTGTCATGATTCTCCAAATCCACAATTCAATTTGACTTTCGATTTAAAGTTCACGTTCGGATTTTCGATTTCAACACGTGTATTTTATTTTATTTAGCGCTGAGGGCTATGCCATTGTTAGACTATCGAGTCTTGATTTGTCAATTAGTAACTTTTATTTGAATAATAACAATTATAAAATAAAGCTGCAGGCAGCAATACACAGGGTCCAGTTTAGTAGATTTAGGTACGTATTTACGGGTTCTGTGAAATGCAGCACAAGTTAGAAAATGTACAAACACCTTGGACTTATGTCTGCCTGGCTGGACCCCTTATAATAATAAAAATATCAGAATATTAAAACAACACACCTAGTTAAGAGCTTCATCAAAACTAGACTTGAGAATAATAACTAACTTACTACACTACTTTTAAGTAACGCACCAAAATAAGCGCATAAAAATGGATGCTGTTTTTGCCAAAGGGGAACGCTGGTAGTAAAATGCAAATTACTACCTGTGACTTGTGTTGTACTTGTACTAAAATGTGATCGGTTCAGTAGTCAACTCTCACCTTATGCGTCTGCGTGTCCGCCATATTGGAGCCGTCGAGATCGGCTGGTGGGCAGGCGCAGTGGGCGGTTCGGCGGACCCCCCCCTGTGGAGCAGACCGCAGCTCGCCCAACTCCGAACCAAATTTCATGAAAGTCGGTTCAGAGCCGGGCGAGCCGCAGCCGACTCTGTGTGAGGGTCCGCACCGCCCAGCGCGCACTGCATTTGTATTCCGGCAGATCTTGACCGCCCCAATATGGCAACCATATTGGACAATGTCACCCGCCAAAATATGGGGAGAATGACAAACCCGCCTGTGATTTCGAAGTTTGAAATGAAAAAATCATTTCGATTGATTTTGGATTTTTCAAATCAGAATCCTGACACCCTACTCCTGACGGTAGATAAGGTTCGAGGAACGCACGAAAGCACCTGTATCACCCTGTATCGTGTACAATGAACAAAACCGGTGAACTCAAACAACTGTCCCACCGCTTAGCGCTGGAGTCCGGCTTGCCAACGGGGCTTTTCACCGGCCTGTCCTCCCCCATCGGAATTTCCCGTCGCGCCTTCAGCTATGACCAGAGCCTGGACGCCCCGCTGCACTCGCCGCCGCCGGACCTGAGCGTCAACATCTTATGGAAGGACCCCGTTATCCCCCATCACAGGTTCACGACCATTACCGAGGTACACACACGTTTAGCTCTAGCTCGACTGGTTCTGAAGACGCCCTTAGGCGCCATCGTCTCTTGTCTCTCGTGCACCTCGCCATGTCATCCCATCCACTTTTTTTCGCTCTGTTACGTGACTGGTTTATAAATAAATCCTGAGTGTGCGAACTTGTGTGAGCAGGAGGATGGGAGCGACGGTGCCCGGGTAGCTTTTGAGACAGCTGCTGTGCCCAAGTCCCCTGTGGTGAAAACCAGAGCCACCACCTTGATGAGCTCGCTCATGATCCGTAAGCAAAATATAGCAAACACACCTCGACCGCAAATGAGCTGCACCGGCTGGCAAATGTGAAAAGTGGTGAATTGTGGTTAAAAGTGGTTATTGCATAAATATTTTGATTATGACATGCCACCAGTTTGCTATAACGTGCAGCCGGCCGGTCGTCATCGCAAACGAACCCCCCGACTGGGTGATCAGATCCTGCATCAGACTGAAGAGGGTTAGTTTGCGATAATGACCGGCTGGCTACCCCTTATCCCGCTTATTACATGGCTACTTACTAAGTAAAAGAATTTTGATTTGAAATAATTTTCTTACTCGTACGCCCAGTTTACGAGCGTACGCAAAAAAAAATTACTCCACAACAATGTACTACTCACTACTGAACTACTCACCCTACAAAAAAGACTTGAAATGTGAAACTGGACATTTCCACGAGTCTTCCACCATTATTCAGAAATGACTGGCCGCTGATTGTCGCTATTGACCAATCATAATCGAGTATTCCACAGAGCCGCATAGTAATATGACATGTTATTACGTGGCATATTATTTTGGGGATGCTAAACTGTGTGCACCAGTACACTGTGTGCTGTCTATCAGGGGTCATGAATAGGGTACAGGACACTGAGGTGGGACTGCGCGGCTTTTTGTGGCCGCTAAACCTGCGCAAATAACACAACGAGAAAGCGTCTCATTCTCAAAGCACCCGCAAAGGGTGAAATGCACGGCTAACTGAACCGCCACACAAATAGCGTCTTGGTGCGTCGGTGCTATTGCCACGTATTTAAACTAGGTATTATTCATACATTTGGCGCAAAATTGGCTGCGTTCGGTGCAAATGAGCCTCGTCGTAAAAAACATCCAATTCACAAACACAACAACAATATGGAATGCCATTTGAGTCAATATTATTTAAATGAATTAATAAATATGATTATGAAATAAAAGTGCCATGAAATAAATAAATATGGCAATAAATATCTAAATATCTTTATAAATTTAAATATAGTTCAATACATACATAAATATTTTTTATTTTAAAAAGGACATTTTTCAAAAGACTATTTTTCTTTATTTTACAGGGCTTTTATTTCATCATTTCACATTTATTTATTTAAGGGGACATTTATTTCATAATGCCACTTTTATTTATTTCATGGCAGTTTTATTTCAGGATGCCATTTTTATTTATTTCATGGCACTATAATTCCACATTTTCAATCCTTAAATGCAAACGAATGGGGCGTGGTTAATGGGCCATGGTTCTGACAGAAGTGGGCCGACAACTCCCACTGCCGGGGAACAGACTTTGCACCCGGGACCCAGATGTGGGTATACTGTCCGAAAAGAAAGAAGGGGCTGGCCCTTGCACGTGCTGGAACATCTGTCAGACGTGGTGTACAGGGTGTGGTTGGTCAAGCGGAACCGGGTGTTGGCCCTCCACCGTGGCCCGCTCCCGCTTCCTACCGGCCGCTGGCTCCAAACAAGGTGGTATCGGGAGCTGAAGCCAACAGCAGCGCTGGTGTTCCCCGTGTCTGAATCTGTGAGATAACCTGCACCATTCATTTCAATTAGGGATTGGAAATGTGACATTATGAAATAAAAGTGCCATGAAATGAATAACAACGACCTTTCTAAAATAAAAAAAATGATTTATTTATTGAATTATATTTACTCATTTATATGTTTATATTTACATGCATTTATATATGTATTGCCTCATTTATTTATTTCAGGATATTTATCTATTTATTTATTTGTTTGTTTGTTTGTTTGTTTGTTTATCTATTTATTTATTTATTTATTTAATACTGACTGAAATGGTGTTCTATATACTAATAGCCACACGCAGTTAGAGTGAAATTATTATTACCGTCTGCTGAGAGCTTGTGGTAACTGCATGGAGACCAAAAAAAGGGGTCCTGTGCACGATCGTCTGCAGAGACCTGGTGCAATTGAAGCGCATTTATAAGGGTGGTCACGGCCAGACTTTCCAGTGATCTGTAAATAATATTTTGACATTATTATTATAATAGGTATAGCTGTCACAGCATCCAAAGGTAGCGATGCCTTGAACGGGCAGCAGTCCGTGGTCGTTTTTGAAATGCTCAAAAAGCAGCTTGTTGAAACTTTGAATAATTGATCGTACGAAACGGGCATTAGAAATGTTGACAAAAATGGTTCCATAATTCTGATTAAACTCAAGAGATATTAAAAAAAACACTTAAAAGTTATTGGGAATAGTGATAAAGTGTTTAAAACTGGCATTGAACCACAGATGGAATCGAACCTCATGGGACCATGGACAGTGGCCGGGAGCCGGGAGTGGGGCCCCTGCATCCAAAAGGCTGCGGCCCACTGAAAAAATTAACTTTGGGCTAGAGTAAAATATATCAAATTTACTGTTATAATTTCTACATTGTAATATCAAGATTCAGTGAGCACTAGAATTTCTTAAGTAAAACATTTAATATTTACACATTTTATTTATGTAATAAATGAACTGTGCAGGAAGAGAATGTTTTATTATAGATTTACTCATACTATTTAAATGTTTTATAGTCACTGCACATAAACCTAAAAATACTAAGTACATTTTAATCTAAAAGTATAGCTTGTTTGAATCCACGCATCCCGCAGATCCCAAATCAGACGCAAAACAAGGGCAAATTGCACTCAGCAGCAAAACTTTATGGCCGTGTTTGCGCCGTCATATCATTAGCGCAATATCTTTTGTGAATCGGACGTTGAGACGGTGCAGGTGATGCGGAATTCATGGTGCTATCAGCGGCCGCAGTCCATTCTTTGTGAATTCGCCCCTCAGCTTGGTTCGGGGCTCACTGTATTCCCCCTTCTCCCCCGGTCCCTCCTGCCACAGGGCAGAGTCAGGAGAGCCTGCAGAAGTTCGAGCACCAGACGGGTCTGACGGACACTGTATACTCTCCACACAAGGGTTTGTCTGCGGAGGGGACCCGCTACCACTGCCTGGCTGAGGGAACGCTGCCGGTGAGTACCACGGCACCCCTAAAGCGGCGGGCGCCGACGAGGTTAAATTCTACTGAAGGGCTACTGAGGTACAACTCGAACGTGTTTTTTGAGCTCTGAACTGAAATGACGTTGGACTGTATTCCAATGAAACCCATCAGTCCTCGTGCAAATGTGATCAGTTGGGCGTCACAGGTAATGAATGTCCCTCACCGCCATCTACTGGTTGTAATCAGCACAAAGCGTGCTGGGAGGGTGATGACAGATTCGTACTTTGAGTGGCTCTCTTGTCATGAAGGATAGAAAAAAAAAAGGTGTTTTTTTTCAGAGGGCAGGGGGCAAGAAAGTGGGTCCAATACCCACGGCGGTGGGTGTTTTCCAAAATTGTGCAGTGGGAGTGGAGTGAGGCTCGAACCAGAGGGTGATAATACTAACACACAAACAGGGTGAAGCCCTTTCGCCCTTTGCTCTCCAGCTACGTCAGCGCCAACATGTTCACCTTGTCGGTGGTGGTGAAATCAGAGAGACCCAGAGCTCAAAAATTTAGAATAATGCATTTCCCTCGAAAAAAACAAACAAACAAAAAAAAAACAACATAAAGCAATCAGAAAAAAAACAAAAACGTGTGCCAATGCCAATGCAGAGTCAAATGCAACTGCAGACGCAGATTGGGGAGAATAAACAATTGAAGGTCACTGAATGTTGGGATTTTGACGTACACTGCACATCTCATCAATGTGTGTTGTGTTTGTGATGTCAAACTGCCCCCCGCCCCCTATAACCCACCCCCTCAGAATCCAATGAGGCTGCGCTCACTCTCACCCAGTGCCCATTGAACTGGGCCACAGGGCCAACACCTTTGTTTTGTCGTGGCAAAAGTGAATGATATTCATTGAAATCAGTACAGTAAATAGAGCGTGATGGGTGGTTTAAGAGCTCCGTGCTGGGGAGTAATAAAGTTCAAGTACTTAATGATATTCGGTTTTGGAGACTTTGGACTTTCCCTCCGCTACATCCCAAAGCAAATATCAGAACTTTCTGTCACAGTGGGCTTACTTTAGTTTTTTTGTTTTTATCTTTTCTTTTTATATTTGTATATATGTGTAAATTGTAATGTAATCAGGGTATGCATGAGCACCCATCGGCAGGAAAATGTCACACCCAATACAACAATAAAATAAGTTGTGGAAATAGCACCGTAAACTATTTTTTTAATTTATAACCTGACATTTGTAGAGGCGGTGCTTTTAAAATTAGATGTTTTTTCAAGGGGAGCGGGTCCTTTGTTGTGTCTTATTTATGGATCAATGCTTTTCGGGGACAGCGTGGTAAACAAATTACGTAATTGTTGCGGCGTCGGTTCTAGATTGGAGCCGTGGCTTGCTACGCGTTGCTAGGCAACGCCCTTGGATGAGACGAGAGCCGTGGTTGGTCGAAACGGACCAATCCGGAAGCGTCTAACGTACGGGGGCCGCATCTCTGAGGCCCGCATTCGGTCTTGTTTGGAATCCGTGTTGTCGACAACTGTGCATTAAAATCAATAAAAACTGTCAGCGCGTCAAAAATGGGTAAAAGAATCATACGGACGGGACTGGGAAGTCAAATAACTCGCATTATTAAAAGGTAGGCCGTCGAATGCTCCGTGCTCAACCCTCACATTTGTGCTGCTTTTGTTTCGAGCCGTTTCCTCTCGGCGAGCTGGAAGTGCTAGCTGGCTAACCAGCGCTGTTTGTTTTTATGGCCTTTGGTCCGTTAGCTTCTTTATTAGCCCCTGAGCTAACGCCATCACTCGTGCTTTACACTATTGTCAACACAGCAGATGGTCAAACGTATTAGTTTCAATGACCCCCCCCCCCAACACTATAACGTCTGCATTGGTGTTAGCTGCGCTAGCGTTGTTTTGGAGGCCAGCGCAACGCCGCCGGTCGAGGTGATGCTGGAGTAGGCTTCTGTTTGCGGCCTAGTAAGTTTTCCTTTCGGTGTGGAACTTGGAGCTCGTTGTGGTCACGGAGGTGGTGGATCGGTGCAGCCCGAGTACAATGTTGTGGAGGTTCACGGCCCGTTCATCGTGTCCGGGGGAGATTAGTATGTATGTACATTTGTGTACACACACACACACAACAAAATTAAATTATTGTGTATGCTGTATATAGCTTTGTATTTTATTTTTTTTATTACTTTTACGCCTGTTTTTAATTTACTCTAATTTCCTTTTTTTTTACTATTTCTTTCCATTTGTTCTGTGCCCGGCACAGTCTCTGTAGTTTGCCCCAAAAAAAAAAAAAAAAGCATTTCACTGCATGTTGTATGTCGAGTGAAATATGCATGACGAATACATGTTTAGGATCTTTAAATCTTGAATAGAATTAGCAGTGGACCATACTGTTACCTCCGCTCCAACTGTGAAATGTTTTACTATTTTATTTTTCATATCCACTACTTATTTATAACCCAGTGTACATATAGTGCCCATACAGCATATCTCTATGCATACATGTACTATTTCCTGCCTTACATTTGTGATCATTGATAGAGGTTTATTCTTTATTTTTAGGTTGTCTGTTGGTATTTTGTTTTTCACTTGTACGTTTTCGTATCGGGCCGGCTGGTTTTATTTTTATGACTTTATTATGTTACTTTACTGTGCCTAGATTTGTTCTGACGTGGCTGCTGACACTGCAGTTTCCCTCCGTAGATGAATCAGGTTTTTTTTTTGCCAGGTACATTTACGGGGAATATCTTCTGGTGACATTTGGTTCACTCCAGTACAGATCTCTCTCTTGAGATCTGTACTGGATTCCCCCCCCCCCCCAAGGTATAAAGTAATGCACTGGGACTAAGCACTTTGATCGCTGCTCCAAGCACCATGCATGCCAGCCATGAAATGCCAGCTGAGATGTATGTATTTTAATGACAGAAATCAATAAGTACAATACCGTACATTTATTGGGTATTTAAACTACATCCCTCAGCTTGGACCAGATGCTATGACCTGTGATTCTGTAACCCCTCCCTCTCCTCTCACTCAACATCTGCTGATAGGCAGCACACTGAGCGCGGCGGTTCTTTATTATCCACAGAGGTGTAACACTGTATTGTTAGGTAAAATGGGAAGTGGGAGAGTTGTAATGAAGCACAAAAATGTGACCGTGATGTTAACATTATAAAACATGAGATGTACCGTTCGGTCGAATTGGGCCGGATTTAACCGGCCCATCACTGTCAGATAGATTTTTCCGATTCTGCGCCGGTCACATGCACGGCCAATACTGTGCTCATGTACAGTACTCTTCCTCATAAAAATGCTCTTATACTCAAACTCGATACCAACATATTGTAACGTAGTTGTGTAGTAGTTTGACGCTCAAAAGAGAGCGAAAGAAAGAACATCAGCCGTTAAGCTATACCTCAAGGTAAACAAAGAAGATTAGATAATGTATTTGTCGCCTGACAATATTCCATAATTGCGCTGACTGCATATATATCACTGTCATAGCAGCGGAGCTCCGCTCGTGATAAAGTTTTTGGCTGTTTTGTTTTTTTTCAAATTTTGAGACTCGTTTCGTGACAAGTGACTCAGTAAAACGAGTCATTCGATTTGATTCACTTGGTTTAACACGCGGTGAGTGAAGGAGGACTTCCAGTGAATGCATGTTATACTGAAATTTGGTGACAGTCCCATATTCTATTCTATTGAAACGCATGTTCTATTTTTGTTCCGTGGTGAATAATAAACAATACCAAACACAGTGTCAGAATCAGCAATCTCACTATTGTGGTAACTAAAAAAAATTGCCGGGTAGTCCGTATGTGCAGCTGTCCTATCATGTCAGCATGATTAGATCACGTGATGTATTCGTCATCAATGTACAGCGGATTGGAAATGGGAATCTGCAGGTCAGCTTTAAATAAAATAATTATAATCAGGAATCTGGCCAAGAAACTTGCAATCGTTGCACCTCTAGTTGGTCAATATGTTGGGTAACTTTACGAGATGATCTATTTCAATGGGTATATCAAATTATATTTATTTGTATACTGTTTGTAGTTAGCCGTAGTATCTCGGATACAACGTGATGAGCCTCTTTACGAGACGGCTATGATGTGAATAACTGATGGTCATTGAGCTGCAGTGACTCAAAAAGCCACGTAGACTCGTGGTTACACTGTTTTGGTACTCAAAATTTTCCCCAGTTGGCAGGTCTGCTTTCTAGTGACGTATGAGGAGCTGCAGTGGCCTTCAGGTGCCGGGGGGGCCAAGTCCGTTCCGTAGATTCTACACACTGCACCTTAAAGTAGTAACTTTGTATTGGTAGTCTTCGCTTAATGTGGGGAGGCGACCAAGAAACCTGCTTGGCTTAGTTATTTGTTTTGTTCAATGGCATACTTGCTGAACATGGTTGTTTAATCATCTATTTTTGCCACACAATGCCATAGAATAGACTTTGACCAAGGTCCATATGGTTTGTTTGGCACTAAGGGATGGAGGATCTGGCCCTTTTCTTTTTTTATGTACCTCTTGTCGGACAGCCCCCAACACACAAACATACATAAAGATGAATTATTTTTATTCTTACTTAAATGTTTTCTTTGGCTGCAGATTCCAAACACTGCTAGCCTTTGGATTGTTTGTTTTCATGCTTCCTTCCTTTTACTAACAAGACCACTATCAATCAGTCCAAATCATCTGGCTTTTGTTTGTCTTGCAAAGGAATCTCTTTCTATTCAAATCAGATGTCACTAGAACGGATACTCGGGTATCACTACTTTTGGTTTAAACAGCGCCATTGGTCTGTGGTCAACTCATATTTATCAATTCTAAATTACAGTCATTTCTGAAGCTAACTGTAGCTGCTTTCCAACTAATAGTCTGTCAACATGTCAGCAAATTTTCACTACTAGGTTGCACTTTTTTTTTTACCTAATGCCAGCACTGGTTAATATGGTTAGCCAAAGTTGCTTGAAGGTAATATGCATTTTATTTAATTAGGCCTCATATAACCACTCTAGTTTTTGTTCATATAAGGTTTTTTTGATGAATACTAAAATAATTTTTTATACACTTAATTGAGTGACAATCAATGGGATAGCCCTCGTATTTGTCTCAGCTACCAGATTTCTGCTGTTGTGGCATGCTTGGTATTATTGGTAATACATACGCTGTGGCTTGAATTTTGACCCTTGCATGCTCTGTTTTGTCTTTTGCTGTAGAAGTTGAGAATGCCAAGTGGGGACTTCAAGGAAGACAGGCTTACAACATCAGCTCAATCCACCCCTTGTGGCACCCCTTCAGTCACCCCCAGTGTCACCCCTTCAGTCACCCCCTGCGTCAGTCCCCACGCATCACCTTCAGTCAGTCGCAGGTGAGCATGTACTACTGCAAATAGCCGATGTTTCATTTCTGCAACTGCAGCGTGTTGAGACCGTCACATTGATTGAAGGTGCCGGTCTGTGTGTGTTTTCAGGTTCTTCATTCACTTAAATGACTCTTTGGAGTCACTTCATAGCAAATGATTGTAAATCGCTTTGGGCAGGACAAACATCTGCTAACTGATGTTATCTAACTGTATAATAGGGCTGTCAAACCATGGTTCAGTATTGCTATGCTCTTGTATTGCGGTAATGCTATTCGCATTGTAAAAATAAATTGTCTTTCAGCAGAATTTTAGTTTAATATAAGAATGTACGTACATACATCCACATTAGAGCTGAATGATTAATCTAATTCAAACCGACGTCGGAACATAATATGACAATTTTTAAATCAGTGCCATTTTAAAAATAAATAAGTAAATAAAAATATATATGTAACATCATCTAAAGCTGTGATGCTCAACCCACAGCCCGCGATCCACACGAGTCTCTTTTATGACTAGTTGCGTCGCTTAACACTGTTATTTAAAAGGGGGGGATTCTAAAGGAATATTTAAATTAATTTTGTCTGAGACACTGTCCGCAGCATTTGAAACTGAATTTCCCATAGACACATCAACCTGTGATGGCTTCGAGAGAGAAGACATCTATAGAATCTGTTTCCTGGTGCTGATCCATGATCTGTTTATTGAGTGATCAATGGCTGATTATCTGGTTTCCACTGGCAATCCAACCATGCCATGTGAGACCACCGTGTCCAAATCATCCATTGGCTGTCATGCGACAAGCTCCCTGCCATCAACAAATAGGGGAAAAAAACAACTCATTTCAATCCACGTTATTTTAATTTAAGCCATTTCGCTTATTTTAAGTGCGATATTCCAGGGAACACGGCATAAACCGCTGCAGGTACAGCAGACGTGTGCAGTAGAGCCGGCTCGTCACTTTGTCTACGTACCTTGCAGTTTGCTGTATACATTTGTACATAATTCTTGTATACTAATACATTATACATGTGGTTGCCATGGTAATAACATTGTTATAATATGGTAATTATAAATTGCAATTATTGCATACATCATGTTTTTCATTCCTTAATAAGATATTACGAGTAGCCTTATTTTAAAATGCATAATGGTTTGATGGAGGAAAGGGACATTTTAGAAATTGACTCTTGCAAAAATATTTAATGTGAATGTGGCTCCTGAGCTGGTCCACTGCTATAGAATGATTGTTTTTGTTTAGTGAATAATACAGAAGATAAGGAACTTAAAAAATACAGCATACTAAATTGTCTTGGGCAATTGTACAAAATTCCGATGGCTGGCGCTCATGCGTGGGGTTCACACGCGTATAGAACGTAATGTGGCAAATGCTGACTCCCCATTCCAGAAGTGCAGGATTTATTATTAACAAGTAAAGTATTTACACAAACATTAATATTACTAAATTTAAGTCCCAAAGTAGCGGGGAGATGTGCCTGAGCACCTGCCGCATGGACCCCACGGTGCCCTTCTTATCGTGTATTTTTTATTAATTTTTTAATGTTAATGGGTATCGAAGTAGCACATGCACCTGCCCCTCAAAGTCTCTGTACAAGACCGTAGCAGGGAAGTGAGACCTGATCACCAGTGGTTACTCGACTGCTCTGAGCAGAGAGGGCGAGAGCCTCCCCCGCCCCCTCCGCTCCAGTTTCAGAACACTGTAAACTACACTTACACCGTTTCAATGCTCAGATTTCTCCTACCACATTTATAAAAAATAAAAAAAATTGTCTCCCTCAATGTCAGTCGCGATCGATGGAGTTAATCTCCGATAAACTGAGTCGATAAACGACTAAATTGTAAGTCTGCTCAAGCCTAACACTAGATCACAATTGCAATATTGGTCCTAAAAAAAAAAAAAAAAAAATCGAAATTTGATTATTTTCCCAAGTTGTTCAGCCCTAGTCCACATACAGTACATCCTCTTTGTGCAAACAATTAAATGAGCTATGTCGTCATCTCTCTCCGGCGTCTCGGCACCACCCCTGCCCCCAACATGTGAATAAGTGGCATCACTGCATTTCACTGTCAACACCGAGGCCAAAGCAGGCATGAATGACCGCTTTAATTGCGAGGATTACCAGCTGCCCGCCAAGCGGCAATACATTGACTCGAGATGCACTAATTTATCGGCCGTACATCAGTATCGGCTGATACTCCCCTTGTTGACTGCCATCGGCAAATAAGATGACATCCACCGATGGCAGTGGCCGATGTTTATCTATTGTGTTGCATCGCAACATAGGCAGCCGCGTGGGGGGGGGGGTGAGATCTGGGCACAATTTGTGCACCTGTCTCCCCCTCCGCTGGTACTGAAGGTGCATACAGCACGGCGATGGGGCGCCCGTGCTCCAACAGCGTCAACCCAGGCGTGATCGGCGTGCCTAAACTAAAGTGTTTTACTGTTAGACGTTTAACCTCAGACGCTTATTTTGTTTTACTGTTTCCTTATGGAACGAAACAAGCACCGGGTGTAATGGACACTGGAACAGGATAATGGCACGGGGGACGCAAGGGGGAGGTACAATAACAAAACAAGCGTGGCAAGATGTTACTGTGGTGAAGAACGTTTGTCATGTGAAAGGTTGTTTCATACATTTGTATGATTGAATTTGTGCTCATTCACAGTCAGTGAGATGAAGAGCTGAAAGACTACAACAGTTCAGTTATTTTTTTTTTTTTAATCATGATTTGTTTTCCTGGCACAAAAGGGGAAATAAATTAAAAACAAAAAACAAACAAAAGCATCAACTACCATATTCTTATTTTAAAAATCCGTATCGGCCCAGAATTTCACAACCGGTGTATCCCTAACATTGACCCATTTTATCTGCAAAGAAATGCGGCCGATAACATCTCAACATTCAAGATTTTATCCGTTAGCTTGAGCCGAGGTACACGACCCCAGCTTACCCAACCATCACTGACGGAGTTGAAATGTCCGTTAGTTCAGCGGCTTTGCCCGGTGGTTGGGTGCATTTGCCGCTGGCCTGTGAGAACGCAGGCATGAATTAATTTTTTTGTTCGTCTTTCCCAGAAGGGATCTGCTCTGCAGTGGAGCAGCAGCAAGAAACGGAGTAAATTGAATCAAAACCCAATTTTTGTTTGCTTTGTTTGGAGAAAAGATCGGCGCTGCAGAGCTGTTCCGCAGCGGAATAGATATTCAAACCGATGTTTTTTCAGGAGGAAAATTAAAACGTTATTTATTTATTTTTTTGGCCAATGTTGACAGCCCTACCATATGACAGTATTATTTCCCCTACAGTTACAGTTCTCATTGTGGGGTTTAAGAGGTTCCTGGGGTCACCAGCAATGTCATACATATCATTAAACGTTTATCTTCTCCAAGAATGACAGTTTTTGTGACACAGACGCGAAATATATCAAAACGACCAGCTCGACCGCAAATTGCTATTACTTTATGGAAAGTTTTGGCTAATGGTTTATGAAGTAATATACATACACTTTTTAAAATGCTCTCATTAAATACGCTTTTTCTGCCGACGTCTATGCCGCACTCCTAAAACTGAGCACGAGGGAAACAGTCGTCATGGAAATGCATATGATGCTATTAGGGGAATTCCTCACATGGTCCTGCCCCGCAGGAGCTGCGAACAGGTGGGCACGTCTTGAGCCTTTGTGATGTCACAACTCTCCCGCTATAAAGATGAGCTAAAAACCCCCACATGAGTGTGTGCACATCTTCTTCAGCCTGCAGCATACCATCCATTAACGTCAAAAAAGAAAACATGCCGCTTTTACAATCTCACCAGGAATGATCTCGTTTAACATGTTGGCACCATTAGAGGTGTACAAAAAACTTTTGGTCATAGCTTCACTGCTATCTCTGTGGAATACGAGATTCTGATTGGTCAATAGCGGCAATCAGCAGTCTCACTTATTTCTAAATGTCTGTTAGTAATGGCAGTTGTCACAGGCAACCACTTCTCTGGCTGGATAACTCTGCCCACATGCTAATGCTAACACCAGCTAACTGCAATGTCTTGTGACGCTACATAGAAACTACAATAGGGGACTTGAAGAGATGACGCCGGATATGTCCATGTCCATGTTCACGTTAATAGCGTTAAATAGGTTTGTTATAAGTAGGTCCTAGTTGTTTTTATTGGGCGAATATGCGCTATGTTGATGTGGACTCTTTTTCATGGAGGAAGCGCTTAAACCCCTGAATCGATAAGAGTGCAGCAATGCAACATTACAGTTGGATGCGAGCTGCTGTCGAAGAAGGTAATGCATAACCTTCAGAGTCGTACAAGGATGTTCCTGATCACTCTGTCTGCGATTAGTGTGGATAACGACCAGCTGATTGCACATTATCCCTTGCATAGCACAGACAGGTATGGAAGTTTGGACTCAAGCATCATTAAAAATCAACTCAGATTTGGCTCTCGGAGACCAAATACTATCAAACGGTCTCGCCTGATGCGTATCAAAAAAAAGATTTACTGTAAATATTTTACTGCATATACAAAAAGCCTATCCCATATACATAACTCTATTCCCTTCTATTTTGTACCCCCACTTTGTAGTATGTTTGAGTCTTATTTTATTTATATTCTATTCACCTACTGCATTAAGTTTTAGGAATCAGTTAGTTAGTTAGGTAGGAATTAGGTTGCTATTATGTTCGGTTTAGTAACTATTGTGCATAATCGCCGGGTGTGTTGCAAAGACATTTCACTGCATATATGTATGAATATATGTATGTGACAAATAAACCTCCTGAATCTTGAGGTTGGGAATAGCTGCTCTAGTGTATTGGCTGCATCGTAACATGTTTCATATTGTGTTCTTCCCTCGCTGGGATGCAGGACCTGGTTCAACCTGAGTTCTACGTCCCATCTCGCCGCCCCCGAACTCAGCAGCCCCAACCCGAGCACAGACATGGGAGGAAACGAGGGACGAGGAGGAGACAGGTGGAGCTTCTTTGGAACACGGCCAGTCGTGCAGAAGTCCCCCACTGATCCAGGCTCTGACAGCAGCCCAGGTACCAGCTGCCAAACCCCCCTTGTTTGTTCACCGTCGACCTGCTGACAAAGGCTAATAACGAGTGAAACCACGTTCATTGGGTCCCTTCTCTCCCAACGCAGGCTTCACGCTGCAGTCCTACCTCGGCCTACAGAAGTCCACCACCATGGAAGGCATCAAGACCCAGGTCAAGGCGGAGGACCCTGCCAACTTCATGCCCCCAAAGATTGAGATCTCTGGCATCGAGGCCAAGCGGGCGGCGGCGGCGGCGCGTCCGCACAAACTGAAACCCCGGGACATGAATGTTCTGACACCTTCGGGCTTCTGATGCCGAGCCCTGACCGCGGAGCCCCTGCTCTGCCCCCAACCCCCCGTTCATTCCCACCCATCTGACGCCATCCCTCCTCCATCTCCTCTGCTTCACAGACACCTCGGAGGCAGGGGACATGGAGGCCCAGCTAGAGCGTTAACATCGTCATCATCATCATCATCCCCCCCGGACATATCATTACCCCCCCCCCCCCCCCCCCCCCCCCCCACACACACACACACACACACACACACACACACACACACACACACAGTCCCTCTTGCCATGCTGGCTCATTTTATTTAATTATTATTTTTTTGTGTGTGTGGCTCATGTCTTGTAATGGATGCTTTGGCACATGTTGCCTTGTTGTCCTTGTTCCATTGTCAATGGTGCCATGAGCTTGGAAGTGTCATGTATTCACTAAATCATCTCCCTCACACTGAGATCACCAGCCATTTCAAACAAAATTACCTTTTTTTTTACTTTTGTTGTATTTTTAGTGATGTAGTGCTTTTTTTTTTTTTGCTTCATTTTGTGAAAAGAAAGCGCTTTGTTATGACTGATATTGTGCCTAAGCTTGCAAAAGATTTGCTTTTGGCAATTTTTATGCTTTCATTTGACTTTTTTTTTTTTTTTTTTTTGTCCATATAATATTGATATTTGCCAGAGAATATTAATGTTTCATGATATTGACAGGAAATGGCTTTTGCCTACTTGAAGTGATTTTTCTTTCCAATCATTACCGTTCACATTAGGACAGTAATAGACATTAAACATTATTTTTCCTTTATAATATGTTGAGTGTCTTTCATTTCCATGCTGCGCCACTGTAATGTTTCCAGTTTATATATTGTAGAGACAGACAAATTCCATACTATTCACAAAATGTTGAATTCCCAAACTAAATTGCACAAGGGACTTTGTCTCCTAAATAAAATCTTGACAGTATCAAGCAAATATGGTTGCATGGTGAATTTGTTTTTGGAATCTTGCTTTAATTCAACCTCAACTACATATTAAAAGTTCCCAGAGTGTATTAACATCCACAATAATTACTTCCTATTTAAAGTACCCTCAAAGTCCGTATTTACACAACGCAATTTAGGCAACGTCACAGGGTATGAGTAAAATGTAAGGGTTTGTTTTATTATCATTTTTTTTATTCTTCTTCAATCTTAGAACCCTGACCGTTAGTGCAGGTGTACATTCATATACACATGCTCGTCCACTTCACTTGACTCGAGTGAGCTTCAGCCACCTCGGTCCATGAAATGGACGGCGATGCCAGTTGAGGAACTAGTGGTTGCAGTATTACAGATCTGGACACCAGTGACTTGATATCGTTCACGGGGCCGGCGACCTGCTTGTGCTGTAAATGCCACGGAGCTCGGATGGAGCGATCGGCTCGGTTCCGCTGACATGATTCTCACCGTCTCAACGCCAGAGGCTGCCCTTGTAAACATTGGATACGCATTGGGGGTTTTTCAGCCAGTGTTTTGCCGTGATTTAAGTTTCACCTTGCATCACATTCGGTTTTGGCGCTTTGGACGCTTGTGGTGTTTTTTGTTTTTTTTCCTGCCCAACAGAGGACAGCCAACTGAAAAATAAACATTTGGCCACAAGATGGCAGAGCAGGCTCAGTAAGTAGCAAGTCTGTCTGCCGTCAGCTTTTTCCCACATAACATTTGTTTATATCATGGATCAATCACATCATTTGTATGCTTCCCCAGTATTGTATTGTGAAAAGCCGTTTGACCGATTCTAGTCGATTATTATTTTGGTCCTGGCCCACTGTCATCAGGGTGGTCTCCAAGCCTGCCGTTGCCATAAGACCCCGCTGAACATTATTACCAGTCAAACCGTGTCTCAGATTTGTGTCTTAAGATGATATTGGCATCCGAGCTGTTAGACTGAAGAATTCTCTGCCTGGTTGAAAGGCCCAAATGCCCAAAGTCCCTCCCCCCCCCCCTTGGCCGAGACATGAGCAAGGAAAGCTTTACGGCCCAATAAAAGACGGGTTACTGTCAGCCGACCTACTTAGTGCTCAGTGCGTGCGTGTGTGTGTGTGCGTGCGTATCTGCATGTGTTTATTTGTGGTGAGAGAGGGTTTGCATTTTGGACATGGACATAGGCATCTGTGGGTTTGCTGGCATTGCATTTACGCAGGGTGTGACCCGCCCACGTGGCCAAGACAAACTAATGAAACAAAACTTTCCGAGCGTCTTCCACGTACCCGGCTGCCGGACCGGAATATTCAGTCGGCTCACCCCCCCCCCCCCCCAAAAAAAAAAATAAATCAGGCCAAACACTCGGGACACCTTCAAGCCTTTTAAGCGTTTGGCGGCCGTGTCTCGCGTAAACTTTCAACTTTGACGTATTATTTATGTGAGAAGGCCCGAGTGCACCCGTGGGAAAAGGGGGCGATCTACTCGACGACGGCCCCTAATTAAAGGCTGCGGGACCGTCCGAGGGGGGGGGGGTCTGGGTTCCAGGTGGTGCCAGAGAGGAACATCAAAACGAAGCGGCCCTACGGGGCCCCGAGGACGACGGCCCCCGCCTCAAGACCGAAAAGGAATGGACGGACGGAGGGTGGGGAAGGAGAGCGGGGAATGCGAGAATCCCCCCCCCCCCCAAAAAAAAGTAGGCCACGGTTAAACGGAGCCGGCGGTCGTCGCGGTTGTTGTGTGAGGAGCAGGGGGAGAGAAATGCCGCTCTCTGGCTCCGTGGTGACTTCTAACAATGGCCTCTCGCCTAAACCGCCAATGGATTTCCTGCGCCACATCCACACGCGGCCCCCGAGAAAAGGAGCAGAAGTTGGGGCCGGAGGTGTAACACGAAACCTGGAGCCGGTCGTGTGAAAGCAGCAGCAGCGAGGAGGGAGAGAGAGAGAGAGAGAGAGAGAGAGGGAGAGAGGGAGAAGGGCAGATGAGGAGAGGGTGGGAACAGGGAAATAAAAAAGGGGGGGGGGGGGGTTGGGGGGGACTAAGGGTGGAGTTCCATGGCAGCCATGATATAATACAGACACCTCAGTCTGCGTCCCCGCATGACGTGGTCCCAGACCCCCACCCCCACACCCCCGTCGCAAACACAAGAACGCTGAGCTCACTCCCAGATGTGGAGCAAGGCGGAGAGCACCACCCCGGACGACTCCCACGGCGAGGCCGCGAGGCCGACCGTCCGGCTTTCGCAACCTCCACCCGGTCGAGCGACCGAATCAGGCTTCATGCTCATGAATGCCGCTCCGTACTCCGACCGTCTCTCTGATGGCGTGCTGGACTTTGACGTGGTGTGCTTTTCGGGAATCATGGCCGGCATATCAGGAAATTGGCAGAAATTCAGAAATTGCAGAAATTCTTCACACGTGTGCGTGTGTGTGTTGGGTGTGTGTGGGTGTGTGTGTGTGTGTGTGTGTGAGTGGGAGAGAGAGAGACACCCTATATACAGTGCATACAAAAGAGAGAGAGAGATGGATCTTTACGTGTAATGAGGGTACGAGGGTGGGAAACAAAATGGTTATAACAATATAAATATATATAAGTATAATATAGATTCACGTATAAGCTCCAGTGAATACTGGAGAAAGTGGGTGTGGATTCAAGGATCTGAAAAAAATGATGAGCTATTACAGCGGAGGTTCATTTAAACGTCGTTGTAAATCAGGCGTCATGAAAGGGACCCGCCGCAACATGTCATTATGGTGTTTTAATTCCACGCTCTCACGACATTGCAGGCGACATCGGCCCCACGAAATCGCCAACCCCCGCTGTGTCACCCGAGGAACCGGTGACACAAGCTTTCGCGGCGAAGGGGTTTCTTGGGTTGAAGAAGTTCCGCGTGTGACTTCCTGCTGCGACCCGTATGACCGCATAGCCGCCCGCATCTGGCACTGATTCACGCTGAGCTGGCCCGGACGTGACCCCGCCCCTGCCGAGCGTCAGGTGCGGGGCCTTCCCTCCGGCCCCGCATTAGTCAGGCCTCCGACCTGGGTTTTAGGTTTCCGTGTTAGAACCGCTCCACGGCCACATCTAGGTCAGCGCGCAAACCAGAAAACCCGTCCGCGGGCGGAGTTACGTAACAACCCGGGCTCCCGAAAACATGGTTCTCTGCGGTTAACCCCCGAGTTTATGTCGCCTGTGTTTGCGGACGTTGTTTTTCTTTCGTCTACATCTGTGCACGTTCAGAGCACGAGTGGCCCGAGTAGCAAATACCCACGGTTTTCATGGATACGCAGATTAGGCCCTAATCCTCGACGAAATGACACTTTTAATCTGGACGAACTGAAATGGCCTTTCTCCGTCACGGTTTGAAATAGTCTCGGACTTGCCCTAGTCTTGGTTTAAAGAAATAAATAAATAAACAAGATTTCCAGGGGGAGGTTTGGAGTCAGTCCAGGTCGGAGTGAAGGCTTCAACTCGGAAGTGTTTGGATTTGATGGACGTGGACCTCCAGGTCGACCTTGACAACAGGGAAAATGGACGATCCGGACTAAGACCAAGACCAGACAGGGGGAGCTGACGAGTCCTTCACCACCTCCTAGTCCAGAACTAATTCATCTCAAATTGAACCCAGAAGGGCGTCCTCAAATTTAAGTGAGGATGAGCTTGGCCCTGATTCGGATGAAACCCCGTCCGCGAAACCGCGCGTTGAGCGCATTTGATGCGAGCGCTGAAGCCCTCTCTGCGTCCCGTCTGCAGGAACCCAAGTTTCTATTTTAGCGTGAATGCAGATTCCTCCTCTGTGGTCTTCACCAGGAATTCCGCTGCCGCCCCCCCACCGAGAGAGAGAGAGAGAGAGAGGGAGAGAGGGAGGGAGAGAGAGGCAGGCGGCAGGCCGGAGCCTCCCCGGGCCCTAACATGAAGCAGATGTTCGGATGGGAGATCCCCCCCCGCCCCGCTATCGTATGGGTGGGTGGGGGGGTGGGGGTTGGGTGGGGGCCTTAAGAGCCAGCAGCTCACTGGGGGTCCTCAACCTTCTGGAGCCACATCTGGAACTGGAACTGGAACCATGGGGTTAACGTGGCGGCTACTCGGAGTAGAGAGTTTGGGGATGAGTCCCGATAAATGGGAGTTTGACGAGACCTTTCTCCCCGTCCTCAGCTGTCCAGTCTATGGGATGGCAGGTCGACCGTGCGTCTTGGAGGCGGCGCTATTATCCATGGCTGGGAGCCAAAACAAACATCCCCCAATCGCATCTGTTTGTTTAAGTCACCACGAGCGCAGCATCGAGCTATCTCTCCGGGTTGAATTTTGACCGATATTTATTACAATTAAGACGGGAGGCAGAGGATCAGGGCTGCGATCGCTGTTTATGGTGACCGTAAACAAGGTGCAGAGTTCGATTCGGATGACCGGGTGACTCGGCCGCGGGTGCACCAGAAGCCCCGCCGACTGGGACGGGCGTCGGCGCCGGTGACGACGGGGGCGAGGGGAGAGCAGGGGCAGGGCAGGAACACGCTGCCCTGCCAAGCGTCCGGCTAAGCCTCCGGGCGTGGCCATCACCTCCTATCACTGTAGCCATCAAGGAAACCTTTGATCTCTGGGGCGCGGATATCATCGCTTAACAAGGCGTGGTGAACACATTATTAGCCCCCCCCCCCCCCGCCCTTTTTTTTTTTTTTGGGTTAATCCAGGGGAGGAATGCGGTTCTCTGGCGTTCGTTCACTCACACTCCAATGCACGAAGCGTAGTGTCTGTCTTTAAGTCTGTCTGTCTGTCCTTGGATCTACGTCACACTTGGTGGGTGTGTTGCTGGGGGCCCAAGGATGCGTAGCTTGGACACGCGGCACGTGTAATATTGACAAACAAATATGGCTGCTGCGGGCGCCGACACACCCCGGGGTCCAGCTCAGTCACGTTAGCTGCGTGTTCCACGTAAAAAAAACCCAAATCTCTTCGTTCTCGACACCGACTCCAAAATTCCCAATTTGTCGATTTGGAACGTTAGACCGGTTGAGCATATTTGAGCAGCGTTTTTTTCTTTGCAAAATAGAGCAGAGTGGTAATTACGGGTGTAACATGTCAGATGATTATTTTATTGAAAAGTTGGCCGGAACATCTGGACAAAAAAAACAAAACAAAACAACATTTCCCAGTATTTATGAAGATCACAGGACATCTTTGTCGTAGAAAAACAAGGCAATCTTCAGTAATTAAAAATAAAAATAAAAATTTACAACAAACAAAGTTGTCAAATAAAACAGTATATATAATCTGAAAAGATTACAGATCATCTTTAAAAATACTGTTTTGATGAATTATCAAAACGGGTCCAGTTCAGTCACGCTAGCTACGTATTGCACGTAAAAACACAAATCTCAAACGATGAATTATTGATTTATTACAGTACGAAAACAAGGCCATCTTCAGAAGGGTAAATGAATCAATAATTCATCATTTTTCAGGCTCATGCGTTCGATCACCGGGGACTCACGTGACTGAATGGCTCCTCTTGTGTTGTTAGGTTTGGATGTCCCCCAAGAGCGGCGCCTCGAATGACCTCCTTCCCGAGGGACGAAGCTGGGACTTACTGTATGTCATTGTGGATGATGACGTCACAAAGTGCCCTCAAACCAGTCTCCTCACGTCCACGTTCTTCTACTTCCGGGGAATTTGAAAGGGGTTTTTCGGGTCATTTCAACCACGTCAGTGCGTCCTGTGGTGAGATACTTTTGGCCTGAAAAACGGCGAGAGGATTAATGACACTAAAAATCCGAAATGGAACAGCGAGCCGCTCAGCTCTGTGCAGCCGCGGGGCGGGGCTATTCTGGCTCTGCGGCTGGGTCACTTAGGCCCGCGGTGCCGCCCGTTCCGAACAGGCATGTCTCGAAACAGGCGCGCGCTCGTGCAAAGCAATACAAATACAATCCCAATCAAAACAAATATGACAAATATCAGATGCAAAACTATGGTGACGTGGATAGATACCGAGTCTGCTGACGGTCAGACTGTGGACCATGGATCTGCGAACCTAGAAGATCCTCATCGCTTCCCCTGTTAACCGACTTGATTTGGACCAAGCACAGAAGGGGCATGTGACTCCCACACGCACGCACGCACGCACACACACACACACACACACACACACACACACACACACGTATGCACAAAACATTCCTCAGAATTGACCAGTCTCATTATCTTCTTCCCTCATGCTGGCCCCACGCTGTCCTCTTCGTTAATATAGCTCTCTCTTCATCTTTGACGCTATCTCCCCGGTCTCCGTCTCGGGCCAAGATTCCCTTGCTTGTTCTTTTCCGCCTTTTGTTAAATCCGCCATTTAATCCGCACGCATTTGATGTGAGCGGTAAAAGGCACGTCTGTCATCTCCCAGTGCATCCACAGCCCCCGTTGCCGCCGGCGGCGGGTCAAAAAGGGAAACCTGGCGGCGGGGTTTTTACCAGAGGTGAACCACCGGGTGTACGATGAGGTCCCAAACCCTGAGAAGTCCATCACTGTCCAGCCATCCTACCACCCAGGAAAAACAATAACGGGAATAACCGATGGAGGGGGGGACTGCTCAAGACGTGTCAAGGCGGCCACTTTGGAGCGTTTCCCCGACTCCGAGCTCACCTACCCAGGATATCTGGTTTATATCAGGAGTCTATGCACATGATAACTGAACTATATGCTATAATACTTTGTATTGTCCATCGCCAAATCTTTTTTCCATTTTTTCTGTCAATATTTCGATGAATGTTATTTATGTGTGTTATTGTTATTACTTTATTATTATTGCCTATTATCCATCTATTTATCTATCTCTCGTCTGTCTGTCCGTCCGTCTATCTATCTATCTATCTATCTATCTATCTATCTATCTATCTATCTATCTATCTATCTATCTATCTGTCTATCTGTCTATCTGTCTGTCTATCTGTCTATCTGTCTGTCTGTCTGTCTGTCTGTCTGTCTATCTATCTATCTATCTGTCTGTCTGTCTGTCTGTCTGTCTGTCTGTCTGTCTGTCTGTCTGTCTGTCTATCTATCTATCTATCTATCTATCTATCTATCTATCTATCTATCTATCTATCTATCTATCTATCTATCTATCCATCCATCCATCTATCTTAGTATTTTAATACCACATTATATCATATCACGTTTGTTTATTTTAAACCGGTATTGGCTTTACTTTAAACCAGAACCTTTACTATTTTGTTGTATATTGTAATCAGGATCTGCAGGATCACTCCACGCACATATCAAGGTACAATTTCATAGTATGGTGCATTGTAAGCTCTGTTATACCCAGTGCACCGGATGCAAGAGGTTCGTCTCGTCCTTTGAGTGCCTTGAGGAGGAATTACTTCCGTACGTTTCCAAAAGTGGAAAGGTCAGTGCGGCGCCCTCACGCTCACTCGAGACATTTAGTGTCCGGGTGTTTGCGCCAAAATGTCCCAGGACCCCTTCCCCTGCTGCTTTGTCGACGACAAAAGAAGGACAAGAACAAACAAGCCCCCCCCCCCCGAACCCCCAGCAGCGCCACGGGAGACCCCTGAAAAAAAGCCCTTTCTCTTCACCTGGGAAGCAGACAAGCGGCCCTTTGCTTTTTTTTCCTTTTTTTTTTTACCGCGCGGCAGACGCTGCAGCCGGATCGGGGCGGTGTCGGGAGGGTGGAGGAGGTGGGGCCGCCTCTCCCGGAAGCAGGTCTTTAAATCCACAGTGGGAGTGGACGCTCCTCGCAGTCTTCTCGGTATCCTGACGCGGGGACGTGCATCGGGGCTGGAAGCTTTACACGGCACGGGATCGCAGAGCAGCAGGGACCATGTGTGGTAAGAGTGCATTTCAGATCTCTGCCCGACCTCTGAACTTGGTTTTTTTTGTTTTTGGTTTTTTTTTTGTTGTTGGTGTTTTTCTTGTTGGTTTTTGTTTTGTTTTCTCGTTGACGCTTGGAGCTTTTCTGACGCGCACCGTCCGTTGCGTGGGCTCCTCCCGTCCACGACGGTGCGTGTCAGCGCCCTCGGCTGCGGTTTTTGATCGCGGGGAATGTTTCCAGTAATTGGGCGCGTTTGACTCAAAAACCGTCACCACCACAACAACAACAACAACAACAACATACAGATACATACAGAACAATACATAGAGATCAATACAGTTTGGTTATTGCCATGTCTTTTCTTTTGGGTTTTTTTTTTAAGTCTATTTTCCTTTTTTTGCAAAAGGTTTATTGTATATCGCCAAATCTTTCCCATGTTTTGTCATATTTGTACTTATCGTATACTGACATTTTTTTATTTTTTTATTTTTTTGAATCTTTAGTAAGTTTTACTGCATCTTGGCAATTTTTGTATTTTTGTTGTTATTACTTTATTATTATTGCCTATTGTTTTGATGTGAGTTGCTGTAAGTAACACCACAATATATCTATCTACCTTATCTGTCTGTCTGTCCGTCTGTCTGTCTGCCTGTCAGTCTGTCTGTCTGTCCGTCTATCCATCTGTCCGTCTGTCTGTCTGTCTGTCTGTCTGTCTCTCTGTCCATCAAAACATCCTCTTCAAGGGAAGACAAATCACACCGTCTTGCTTTCTGGCCCCCCTTCGGATCAGTGGTCCTCAACTTGTGGACCCCCCCCCCCAAACAATTAATTGTTTAACTTAGTCTGGTTTTTTTTCCATTTCCAAGACGTCAGCTCCGTCCAGAATGTTACAATAATGACTCTGGCTGGTTGACAGGTGTGGAGGTTTACACCGAATCATATAGAACGGTCAAAATCTCGGGGTCCGTGGACAAATTGAGGTTTTGGTTGATGTAGAAAAAAAAAAAAAAAAAAGAAACGTCGAGAACCACCGGCCCGGAGGGCTACGGCAGCACCGCCCCCTCCCTCCAGCGTACAGAAGAAGCCACCTGAACACAGCAGGCAATGTGCGCCTGTCAATGGGCACCTATGTTGCACAGCAACCCTGCTGTGCTGACCTGGAACATTCCTCCACAGCAGGCAGCAGGTTCTCTCTCTCTCTCTCTCTCTCTCTCTCTCTCTCTCTCTCTACCTCCCTCTCTCTCTACCCCCTTCCCTCTCTACCTCCCTCTCTCTCTTTCTTACACACTGATAACTTGCTTACTGCAATGGAAACGTAATGCCCCAAGTGCCGACCTGACCTCATCCTCTAACAACGGATCCATTCTCTTGTTATTTCTCTCTTAGGGAGGCTAACACGAATGGTCATTCTATTTGGGGTATTTGCTTCTTTCCGTTGCTCAGTTTGAGTTCGAAATAGACCGAAGTTTGACTCTTACGTGTTTATCTTAACGCCTCAAGGCAGCGGAAGGTCCCGCCGTTCATTCATAAGTCAACCGCTCTCTCACTTGCTCTCTCTCTCTCTCTCTCTCTCTCTCTCTCTCTCTCTCTCTCTCTCTCTCCCTCTCTCGCTCGCTCCCTCTCTCGCAGGGATCTTTGCCTACCTGAATTACCAAGTGCCCCGCACCAGAAGGCAGATATTTGAGACTCTGGTGAAAGGACTACAGAGGCTGGAGTACAGAGGGTATGATTCAGCAGGTATAAAACGCTCGGCTACACACGCACGCACGCACACGCACGCACCCACGAAAAAGCCCAGAACATTTTAATCCGGCACATTTCCTATATCAAACTTCTGCCATACTGGAAATACAGGACACCACTCCCATCAACCTGGACTATGACCGAATTTTGTGACCCAGCTTAGATCATTTGTGTTGATTGACCAAACAGCGGGAGGCAGGGGGGGGGCAGGTAGGCCTGCAGGAATAGGTTTGAGACTCGGCCGGAAGGCTGGAAAGGCAGGAAAGCTGTCTTTTACCGCTTTGTGCTCAACTAATTTGAGCAGAAATGTCCGAATGCTACGGATTACATGTTAAATTAATTATAAGATTCAATTATGATCATAAATATAGCGGCAGAGAGCAATACACGGGGTCCAGTTTAATTGCATTGTGTGCGTTTCATAGTTTCCCGGGTTTTCTGAAACACAACACGATTGTGACTGACCTTGATGACTGGATATTTGGACCACGGCTCTTTACTTTCTGAGATTTACGGCTATTTTAGTACAATGTACAATAAGAAAATTCAGTTGAATAGAGTACATTTATGTAACTTTAATATTCATTTGTAATTACAATTATTGTGGAATAATTTGTCTGTATCAAAAACACTTTCTGCCTTTTCTTTAAAGTTTGCTTAGTTTAGGTGTAGGAAATTGTTTATACAGGACGTTTATTCCAAAAAAATATTAAATTTTTTATTCTCAATTATAACTCGCTACCTTTCCGCATTGAAGTCCATCCGGAGTCTCAGTGACGGTAGATGGCGTTGTGTTTCGTACACATCAATTATGACGTATTCCTGTCGATTTACGATAACAGCCGAGTTCACGTAATTTATTTATAAAGTTTTTTATCTTACATTTTCGGTAAATTACGTTTCCACTAAATAGGAAAAACGTTGTGGTATTTCTGAGAGTAACGACTGTTGCACGGCTTCTATTTTTCCGACGCATTGCTGGATCTTGAACGCACCACTCAGTCCCACATTCCATTGGTTTTCAAGGACTACTTTTATTGTATTTTTCATTAATCCAGCAAAGTAATGTGGACCAAGGATTGAAAATATAAATTGAACAGGTCTACTGACATCTACCAGGTAAGAAGGAATATAAATACATTACATTACATTACATTTCGTCATTTAGCAGATGCTTTTATCCAAAGCGACTTACAATTATTCAAACACCGACGGACGCAGCCATCAGGAGCAATTAGGGGTTAAGTGTCTTGCTCAAGGACACTACAGCATGCTAGCAGGAGGAGCCTGGGATCGAACCAGCAACCATTAGATTACTAGACGACCAGCTCTACCTCCTGAGCTACCGTCCCCACACGTAAATCGATAGTTTGGTAACATCGAAACACTACAGAGTGCCCGAGTCTACGTTGCACACTGGACGTGATCCAACTCGACATTAGTATGATAGTATGATGATGTCATAAAGCGCCTTACTGTATATCTCATCTCATTCATTTGAGAACGACTCCTGTTGACGCGTCAGTTAAACAAGAGCGGCTGAATATTTCGGGTCAAAGTTGTTCGGTTTCTCACTAATATATTCTCTGTATGTGGATCGATTTGGATGCCATTTAAACCACAAAGATCCTTGTGAAATGCCGGTTTAAACGACACCGCAACCATGTTCGTAGGTTCTGGCGAAGTACGTCTTCCAGATAGTTTCAGCCGGGGTTGGACATGTTTCGGCGTGAAATGCATTTTTACGCATTTCTCCGTAATATCCATCTAAATTTGGTTTGGTTTTTCGCTAATATCTGCTGCGTATGTAGATCGATTTGGATGAAACTTCAACCACGAGATGTTTGTGACAGCACGGTTCAAACAAGGCGTGACCGCGTTTGCGTGTTATGGCGAAGTTGCTGTTCCAGATGGTTTCATTTTCAATAACAATAGGGCTGGACCCCTAATAATAACAAGTAATAAAAATAATAATAAAAATTAATAATAGTAATAATAATAATAATAATAGTCGAGGTTAAACGTCAAAATTTCGATTTAGTCATTTCAAAAGGCATTGTCACCACTATGACCAATATTCTTAACCTTGCAATATCTAATAATGTCGTCGGGAGGTCTCAAAGAGAGTGCAGGATGGCTGAGCGTAAATGGCAGAAGAACAATCTTCAATTTCTTTATGACATTTATAAGCAGCAATTGCTGCTACAATAGAACCGTGAAACTATCCAGATAGTCTTATTTTTCAAAGATAACAAATGTGAACAAGAACAATGCACCTACTCCTTTTTTCAACAATTGAATTCCTCATGAATTTTCATCTGACCCGAAATGCGATGAATTTGGTTCATTCTTCAGTGATAAAATTTCAAAAATTGGGCTAGTTATCATGGGGTCGTCCACCTACGATAGTCCTCAGTCCCCCCTCCTCCATACCTGGGACCTTTTGCACCACACTTTAAACTGTGGTTATAAAATCTCTGCTGAAAAAAAAAAATCAATCTTGACCCCGTTGTAATTAACAAATATAGCTGCAGGCAGCAATATGCGGGGTCCAGGGTAGTGGGCCCCTTCGTTAAAGCTCAATGGACCAGTGTGCTTTGGCTCTCTATTGTGTGTTGGGGCTGCAGAAGTCCATGACTGTGTAATTCTATGATCGGGTGGTGTTTGCGCCTGTGGCTGGGTTTCTACGCCGCAAATAACGACGGTTATCATTCTGAAGTGGGGCTGCACGATTATGGCTAAAATGATCATCGCGGCTGATTCAGTCAATATTGTGGTCACGATTATTTATCACGAATATTCATCCATTTTGGGGAACACAATTATTTTTAATGCACTTTCTAAATCAACAGAAAACTGCCTTCACAATTATAATGTATTTTGCAAACCTATAAATAAATAAACTCAAATGTACATGTCTATGAATCAAAATAGGACTCTGGTTGTGATTGTTGATCACAAACCCCTCCCACAGTACTGAACCGCCAATCTGGATGAAACTCAAACGACGCCATGTTGGAACTGCCCCGAATATGTATTTTATTTATGTTGTCTGTGGGTTCGTCAGATCTATGACATCGAAAAAGTTCTGATATCAGTTACATCTGCACGTGCCGCCATCTTGGTAAGGTCCCGATTATTGATCAATCACTAGACTGCAATGCTTTCATGTGACCTGGGCGTGCCGTCATTTGCGCATGCACGTTGCGGCGATGATAAAAAATTGTTTTTTTACAAAATGATTCCACAATAATATACTGATCTTGATCAAACTTGGACGACGGCATGTCGGAACCGCCCCAAATACACATTTTATTCATCTTGTCTGTGAGTGCGGCTGATCTATAGCATCCACCCCCCGCTAACGACAGTTTTTCATTAACAAAAACAATCGGGCTCCCGCCCCTTCAGGGCTGCACACCGAATTATAGGCCAAGCTCCAATCTCTGCGTCCTCATTACGATGATAGGAAAAAATTGTTTGCAAGCAACTTAATGACCATCTCACGGCTCACAAAATACAAGACATTTTTCAGTCTGGTTTTCAAGCCAATCACAGCACTGAAACAGCTCTGGTCAGGGTCTTAAATGATCTCAGAGTCAACACTGACACTGGTAGGATCTCCGTTCTTGTTCTTTTGGACCTATCTGCAGCTTTTGATACTATCGATCAATCCATATTACCTGACGACTCAGGGATTGGGTTGGTCTAAGCAGCCCTGTTCTAAACTGGTTCATATGCTACTTAACTGGTCGAAACTACTCTGTTTCCATTGTTGATTTTAACTCAAGGCAATTGAACGTACACCATGTCGTCAATACTTCAAGGCTCTGTGTCAGGGCGACTAAACAGTAGCAAGACCAAGAGGTATTGGTCCTGGGAAACAACGCTCGGAGACTGGAAATTTCTACACGTCTGGACTGTCGGGAACCTCGGTGTCATTACAGATTCAGATTTAAAACTCTCGATCACCTCGATCAGCAGATCAGCATTTTATCATTTATAACACGCGAATAACGTCTGCGGACTCCTGTCACAATCGGATGCAGGAAAAGTAGCCCACGCCTTCATAACAAGACGCCTTGATGACTGTAACGCTGTCTTCTCCACTCTTCGCGGAAAAAAAAGCCGCCGGCCGCCTTCGGCTCATCCACAATTCCGCTGCGGGAGTTCGACCAAGAACTAGGAAAAAGGATCCGATCACCCCCCGTCCTCAGATCAATTCGCCGACTTCCACTTAAAGTACAATGTTGACTTCAAGACTTAAGACTCTGAGACTTGACTCGGCTCCTCCTTGTTTACAATGCGCTCAATGGTTTTGCCACCAGGCATCAGGGAAGAGAATAGAGTGTGTTTTAGGAATAGACTCGGGATGACCTGAGGAGGGAAACCAGTTTGAACGCTTTCGAAAAACATTTCTGTTTTGTCTTGTATTTGAGTAGATCACCTGTTTTCAATGTGTGTACGTTTCCATTTGCAATATTGTTTATAAGGTCGTATTGATGCGAAAAGCACATTGAGTCGCTCCGTCCGTGAAACGTGCGCCGCAGATAAACGTTGATCGATTGAAATGTGATTTTTTTATGACGTGGCCGACGTCAGGATAGAGACCGACGCATCAAGTCTCGATATTTCGTATCAAAAGCTTTTCCCCCGGGGACAGAAAGACCCTCTTTGAAAAGTCCCACAGGCGACGTGCGTGAGAGGCGCACTCTCACACGTTCACACAGGGCACAGGGTGGTTTTTTTTTTTTTGGTTTTTTTTTAAACGCCCCTCGCCGAAAAACGAAGCCAAATCACTAAATAGCCCCTTTCATGGGCAACGAAACACTGTCCCACACACACGGACGCTACAAAATGTCAAATCTCCAAACCATGAATCGGCTCGTTCACCCGCCCTCCGACTCAACTCCCCGAGCCTCTTCCTCGTGTCCTCAGGAGTCCTTGACCCTTTTTTTTTTTTTTTTAGTTTTTGCGTGTTGGATCGGATGGTCAACGCGAGTTTCGCCCTCCCGCCGTAAAGTCGGCCTTTCCTGATGATTTCCTTCATTTCCCTCCCTCCGCTCGCCAGGTATCGCGGTGGACGGCCCCGGCAAGACGCCCGGCAGCAGCAGCAATGAAATCTGTCTGATCAAGAAGAGGGGGAAGGTCAAGGCGTTGGACGAGGAGCTCTACAGTAAGTTCACAGGGCCGATCAGATGTTTGGTGTTCATAGGTTGGCGTCAAAACGAAACTAAAGGCGTTGTCTTCAATGTTGGGTTTTGGGCGACAGCTTTAAAGAGGAAGCAAGTGGCTTTTTCAAGTCAGCATTCCATTTGTTTGACTCTTTACAGCGGTGCTCATCTGTTATTGTTGTGGCACCAGAAGCGATTATAATTTATGCACGAAACATATTTTGAAGTCTCCACTTCCTTCGGTGTTTTGCCCTCATCCCTTCCTCATCGTACAGTAGATATTCAGATCTCTCGGCGCTTGTGTGTTTTTGTCCATCAGAGAAGGACTCTCTGTACCTGGACGAAGAAATGTGTTCGCACTTTGGCATCGCTCACACCCGCTGGGCAACGCACGGAGAGCCCAGCGCCGTCAACAGCCACCCCCACCGCTCCGACAAGAACAACGGTAGCTTTAATTTTTTTTTTAATCTAATAAAAAAAAACTGAATTCATTTATTTATTATTATTATTATTATTATTATTATTATTATTATTATTATTATTATTATTATTGTTATTGTTATTGTTATTATATTTTAATAATAATGTTATAATAATATATTAGTATATTTTTATATTTGTATATATAAAACATAAACATAAACATATATATATACAAACACATGCACAAAAAATAACCAAATAATACATTAAACAGCAGGAAAGCAAGCCTTGCCTAAGAGAAATTGAACTTGAGTCTAGGGTTTGGCAGATTTTCTTTATTTGGGCACCGTAAAAAATGTGAAAATGTGAAAGTCATTCTCAGTCCTTCTTCAATATTTTCCACTGATGCATTTTTTTCCCACAAATTCATTTTGGTTGTCATGAGTACCTCATTTCAAAGATCTTATCTTTGAAATGAATTCAAACCGTTTCATCTCGACTTAACTGTGTATTGCAAAGCGTGACTCCGATAAATATAATTATAAACATCTCTATTGTTGGCGGAGGACACGTCACAACGTGTCACGATCTGCGTGTTGTGTATATCCTGGAGAGCTGCGCGTAGTTCTCTTGGCACCGGACCGCCTCGCTACACCTCTGATTCCTTTTTGTGTTTGACCTTTGAAGTAAACATACACCCATCGTTGTGGAGCGCTCAGCAGAGTCACTCATTCACTTTTATCTTGACAGCTCAAATAATGGAACACAGCACGCGCACACACACACACACACACACACACGCTGTCCTGGGAGTTCTACTACGTCGTGACGTTACTCTACTCGACTTAAGGTCTCACTCGATTATGACGCCGCTCTGTGGAATACTCGATTCTGATTGGTCAATAGCGGCAGTCAGCGGTCGGCTATTTACTGGATAACAACCGATCTGTTAATAATGACCGTTGTCAGGCGAAACCACTTTCTCCACCCTGTTTTTCGTTGCGGCTTGTTGTGACGCTACATCGAAAGTAGAACAGAAGACTTGAAGACTTGAATGCGGATATGTCCGATTTCACATAAATAACAGTGAATAGATTGGTCAAATGTCGGGCAAAGTTTTTTTGTTTTTGGAGAGTGAATAGTTGGCTGGTTGTGGACTATTTGTCTTAGCAGATGCTCTTAAACTAGGCGTTGTAGTAATGAAATTATTTATAATCCAATATTCCGTCTTAATGTATTTTTTATTTTTTTATTTTGTGAGTCGCAGTTCCAGGAACGCCAGGAATTATAATCCCAAAATGGCTAGGACCCAACTGGGTGGCCTCCCCGGTTGAGTCATTTATGGCGAAGTGAGGCATAATTCCCGGGTAGTCCTGGCGTCCCTCGCGTCATCTGGACTACGTTCAGCATTGAAACGTTTAAAACAAGGCCCCAGATAACAGCGTCAGCATACTTTCCACACGCTGACAACAGGATGTGTTGCGTTCGACTCTTGAGGTTGTCTGCCAGCCGCCCCAGGCACGTCCAGTGGCCTTTTTTTAGACGATCCCCACCCTGTTTTCTGACCCTAAGCCCCTCATTATCTTATCTTTTTGCCTTTTTACTCTCGCTTTTTCCACAGAGTTTGTTGTCATCCACAACGGTATCATCACCAACTACAAAGAGTTGAGGAAGTACCTGGTGAGTACGGACCAAGCGCCTATCCCGATAGAGCGCCTTTTGTCTCTAAACATCGCGGAGCCAGGATGGATTGGCTGGTCCCGCCCTGAAGCGTCAAAACCCTGCGGTGTTTCCCAACACCCCAGTCTAATCACCCTTCACAGCCTTTGTCGGTGTGGGTCCTTAGTGTTTGTGTACGGTGTGTAGCGAGTGTCGCTGTTGAAGTACAGAAACACACTCCCACTATACAAATGCTGCGAGTCCCATTTGTGACATTTAAATTGCTGAGTTATTTCAAATAATTTTCAAATAATCTATGGCAACAGCATGTTTGCTTCTTTCAAACCAAATGCGTCATAATATTGGTTAGACTCATATACGTATAATATAGACTGACAATCAAGGCGTTTGCTACACGGCCAGAAAGCCATAAAGCCAACAATCAATTCATCCGTTGTTGGTAATTCCATCAAGTTCTAACAATTGAATAAGCATGTTAAGAAACTGATAAATGCTGTTCACAATTTCACCTCAATGCATCTCATTGTCATTGTGAAAGGAAAATGTATGCTTTAAACTGCTGTATACACACATTAAGAACTTGTAGTCTTGCTGAACATGTAACCCCAGTTCATAACTTTTAATGTTATTTTACCATAATTCCATGGTTATAATTAATTGCATATTATATATATATATACTGTATATAGGTTAATTTGATATTGCATCCAGTGGCTTGTTAAAGTGAACCTATTATGCTCCTTTTCAACAAGTTAATATGGGTCTCTGCGGTCCCCAAATCATGTTTTTGAAGGTTTTTTTTGCTGAAAAGATTACGCATTCGAGCCATTGTGACATGCCTTTAAACCCGAACTTTTCCAAAAGGAGCTGTTTCAGTGTGTGCAGCTTTACTTGTAAATGAGCCCCTAGTTCTGAGCCAATGGGGTTTGAGGACAAGTTCCAGGTTCTGTGAGCCAATGGGGTTTGAGCACGGCTTCCAGTTTCAGTTGTATTAACTCCGTAAACTTTTACTGGTTTCACCGTATCTGTCCACCAAAATCTGTTTCTGAACAAATTTAAGGCAAGAAATATGAATATTCACTCATCCTAGGTCTACAATACCTCATTTCAAAGTTAGTTCCGACTTTCTTTGCTGTTCCTCAAGCTTATGGGGGCAATTAGTAAACGTCAGAAAATAAAATTAATTTAAATTAAATTCAATAAAAAAATACATCAACAATAAAAACACAATTTTATTGGTTTTTGTTCGGAGAAACGTCTACTGCATTTTTTTTTTTAATTCCGCTTTTGTTATTTCTAAGTTCTAACATAAGACAACCCAACAGCTTGGGAGACCAATCTGAAAGGCATGTTGGCAAACTGACTGAGTTGTCTTCTTTCACAGTTTGTGTGTTAGTGGGCCTGTCACAGACCCAAATGTACTGTATGTGCACAAGCACTGAAAAGGTGAATAGGTCCCCTTATCACAGAAAGAACATTAAAGAGCATTTCAGTATTGACTGTGTCCATTAAACACCTATAAGGGCATTTAAACAGCAACGGCCGGTTGTAATCTCAGTGTAATTACTCATACTATCGACGACAGTAGGGCACACACCTACACTATGAAACCCACTTACAAGGATGCGGGCGGACGACGTCTATCTGTTTCTCTTTCCCCCAGAACTCCAAAGGCTACGAGTTCGAGTCGGAGACGGACACGGAGGTGATCCCCAAACTGATCAAATACGTCTACGACAACCGGGAGGACGACAGCGTCTCCTTCTCCACGCTGGTGGAGAGAGTCATCCAGCAGCTGGTGAGCAGCGCACACGCCGACAGTGGCGACGGTTCGGCAGCAGGAGTCCACCGGCGGTAGCGAGGGGGCCGCCGGCCGAGGTTAAAACCGGAGAAAAAAAAAAAAAAGGAAGGAAGGGCGATTCTTTTCTTTGTCGAGGGAGCCCAAAACTATGGCCTGTGCTCTCGTTGCTCAACATCTCATTGTTGCTAAGATGGAAATTCCCTGAGGAACTCGCAGTCACGGGGAAACCAAAGACATTTGAAAACAAAACAACAGTACGGTCGCCCCGACCCAATTGCTCACCCCGCTGACACTTTCGGGCGTTCCCGTCTGCGCGGCGATTCATGAGCGAAAACAATCGCCCTGGCAACAAACGCCGACCGCGTCACGAGTGGCGTCATCGTTTGTACGTTGATCCTTTTTTGGGGGGAGCGAGATATGGCGCAAGACCCTCTCGCTCTCGCTCCCCATAGCCCCTCCACCTCCTCCCCCCTCTGAGAAGAAAGCATTGCAGCCTTGCTGGGTTTTGGGCTAATAGGAACCAGAAAGTCAACCCCTCAAGTCCGTTGCAACCCCCCAAAGACACACGCACGCACACACACACGCACGCACGCACGCACACATAAGTGCGCGCGTACACACACACACACACACACACACACACACACACACACACACACACACACACACACAAACAAGTCTTTTTTCTGCTTCTAACCACTGCGGGCCGTGCTTTCGAAACAGAGCCCATCTTGTACAACAAGGGTCTTATTTCGTCCTCGTCCAAACACCACCTCCCCATGACCACCACCGCCACTAACCGTCCATGCATTCATCCACCACCCCCCAAAAACGAAAAAAATAAATACTATTAAGCCGTGCAGCGTTCAATGTTTGCTGTTTTAATGTGAATAAACTCCATAGATGGATAAAATAGAATAGCTGGATAGATAGATAGATAGATAGATAGATAGATAGATAGATAGATAGATAGATAGATAGATAGAATGGCTATATATATATATATATATATATATATATATATATATATATATATATATATATATATATATATATATATATATATATATATCCTTTACTTTTTGGGGGGGCTCCCAGCAGGGGCTGGCTAACCTAAACCTCTCTTCCTGCCTCAGGAGGGTGCCTTTGCTCTGGTGTTTAAAAGCAGACACTTCCCCAGAGAGGCTGTGGCCACCAGGTTAGTTGCACGTACGCACGCACGCACACACACACACACACACACACACGCACACACACACCCACACGCACGCACACACACGCACACACACGCACACACACACACACACACACACACACACACACACACACACACACACACACACGCACACGCACGCACACACACACACACACACACACGCACACACACGCACACACACACATGTTTCTGGTGCACTTCTAAACCAAAAAAAAGTTCATTTGGAGACCTCACAAGTATAGTAAAACAAACACACACATAGTTATACATGCACACACACACACACACACACACACACACACACACAGACAGCCTTTTCAATTCTTATCGTCGTCCACTGACACATGCACTGACCACATCCTTCTGTTGATGAATCAGCTGCTCGCATCCGCGAGTGTGATTTTTCGGCAGGCGGTTTGAGTCCGTACACTGCTGTTTATCCTGACCGGCTGCTGCTACTGTTCCATCTGCCTGTAAGCCATTATGACGCGGTCTCTGTTTACCGGAATACCGGAAGGTGTGCGTGCCTGCGTGTTGGTTGCATGTCTGGTTAGATATGTTTTAAAGCAGGGACTGATATGATCAAACTGCTCCTCGATGATTCATTAGGTCCATAGTCCTTGTAAATGACTGTAACAACCCCTTTATTTATTTTTTTTAACTGCAGTCAGGATCTGCATCAGCTCTCATCTGCAGAAAAAGAAAAGGTGCTTTATTATGTATTATAGGCTGTTATAGGACAAGTACTTCTGCTTGAAGTACACTGAAGTACATGAGTACCTCAAGGGTAAGCGACAAGTAAGTTAAGTTGAAAGACTTAAAAACACACAAAAAACACGGTCGCACCGCCTGACACTTTTGCACCTTTAGACCACAAAACTCCCAAAATGAATGAACTTAAAAACAGAACTGAAAGTGGTTTCAAATGGTTCTCCTGTGTACTTCTACTGTAAGTAGAAATATCAATGTGGCACTTTTTACACAAGTCATTTTGTGTCAGTGTCAATGTCAGTGAGTATTATCTTCCACTCCTCTCACTCTCTCTCACTCTCTCTCTCTCTCTCTCTCTCTCTGTCTCACTCTCACTCTCTCTACCCTCCTCCCCGTGCAGCTTCCCTGTGACTCATTAATGACGTGCCGCAGCGTTTCCTGCTGCAGCCGAAGGGGAAAATCCCTGCGCGGGCCTGCAGCCAAAGTTCTCGCACCCAGTCGCTCTCGTGTCACTTTGATGAGGCGCTCTGTTGTCCGTGGTTTTGGTGGAATTCGGTTGGAGCGGCGCGGGGAGGGAGGAGGAAGATTTGAGGCGAAATTGAGAGAGGCGAGAATGAGTTTGCGGCTTTTGGATATCGTCTGCTGCTCTTTTCTTCCGTCCATATTCTTCTTTTGACCTGATTGGGTCAGATTACTGAATGGGAACCGCACGGCGGCGTTTGTAAATAATGGTGCCGCCCCCGAATATCCGAACAAACGAGATCAGCGAGAAGTGTCTTAGCCGTCCAAGTTTTTCCTTGGTCGGTTGGTCGCAGGAAAAAAACAAAACAAAAAAAAACCTCCATTCAATTAGCCTTAATCTGTACGGCTGGTTGAAATAAATTGTGACGAAAATAAATGTTCAGTTTCCTTGCTGGTTGTTCCAACACATTCAGAACAATAATTACAGCTTTCGATGAGAGGCTTTGGCCGTTGGTTAACCGGCGGCTCGCGTGATGCGTGCTGTGCCGCACTTGTAGATTAAATGTTTATCTTAAAGGCTGGTTATTAGATTTTGTCATTTATCCGTTATGTAGCACAGTGTTTTATGTCACACAATATTTCTCAGCCCTTAAACCCAAACTGTATTCTGAGAACCCAAAAATATGTATTTAAATAAAGAAATTAATATCATGAACGTGCAACGATTAGTCGACCAACGGCTTGAGCTGACGACTATCAGTCAACGAGGAAAATCTTTAGTCGGGAGCAGCCAAAGTAAAGAAGTTACATAATGCAACGGACCAATACATGAGTAATCTAATCTATTATCTAAGAACACTTCAGCAATATTACATTTCACAGTTCAAGACATAAAATAAGACAATTACACCCAGGGCCGGCTTCGCAGACCGCCCCTGGGTGTAATCGAAATCAGGACTAAACTAATCCTACTTAAATTAATCCACAGTTTGCAGACGAAATCAAACGTCTCTTTCGGAGACGTTTGATTTAAGATGAATGAGTTCTGGAGCAGGACGTCCTAGACTAAGGTGGTGAAGGCCTAGTCAGCTCCTCCTGCCTGGTCTTGGTGCTGGTCTTAGTCCAGATCATCCGTTTTCTCTATTCTCAAGGGCGACCTGGAGGCTACGTCGTCCATTTATCCAAACACTTCCAAGTTAAAGTCTTCACTTCGACCTGGACTGACTCCAATCCTCCCCCTGGAAATCCTTTTTTTTTTTTTTTTTTTTTTAAACCAAGACTAGGGCAAGTCCGAGACTATTTGAAACTGTGACGGAGAAAGGTCTAGGATTAGGCCGAATCCGTGCGAAACTGTCCCGTCGAGTCTTTCAACAAAACTTTTAGGGTTGAGGTCATCCGAGGGGTTAGAGTTGCCCGGGTCCTGTCTGGGGAGTGTTCTTCCCACCGTGATGACCCCACAGCTCCATGCCGCGGATATATAGATATATATCTCGTGACCTCATGATCTCATCTTGTGACGCACCCCAGGGCCTATAGAACATAAAGCTCGTTCTGACATGCTCTTTTAATTCAATTAGAGAAGATATCATCTCAACAATTGCATTCCTGCACCTTTCATTCTGAGGGAGGCTGAGGAAAAATTAGGTGTCAACATTCAGCCCCATCAAAATAATGGCATTTCTGTCGCAAATAGCAACGTTTTTGTTTTTTTCATCATCCAAAACATAACCAGAATCAGATCTGCCATGATTTGTCTCAGATAACCTTGTCGTATTTTTTATTTTTTTTATTTTTTTTTCATAATCTGATTATGTAGCGGTGATTACATTGTTATGAGTTACTCCCCGATCCCTGAAGTCGACGCTGTGAGGATCTACCTCAACGCGTTCTATCCCCCCGACCCTCAGGAGCGGCGGTGACGTGGCTCCGGCGGGCGCCGCGCCGTGTCGTGTTCTCGGCCTTGTTTTCCTGGGGCGGGGGTGACGGAGGGAGGGGTGTGTCCTACGTGTGTGTGTGTGTGTGTGTGTGTGTGTGTTGTTTTTTTTCCCCCCCTCTCCTCCCTTCATGCCTTCCCTTCTCTTTGCCGACACCAGTCTTTTTTCTTTTCCCCCCTCAACTCCTCTGACGCCCTCTCCTCCTTTGTCCGTTCTCCTCTCCGCTCCCCTCCCTCAGGGTAAACACACTCTCGCGCGGCGACCGCATGGTTCTGTTTGCGAGCTCCCCCTCCGCGAGCCCCCACCCCCCTACACCCTTTAAAGCAACGGGCCGGCCGTTGCGTCACCGTGACCCAAAGGCCGGGCCCCGAGGAGGAAAGAGACCAGGAGACAAGGGAGAGGGAGGAATAGAAAGCCGGAGGTTTCTTCATTGTGTGTTCCGCCTTAATAATCCGGCTGTTTTCAAAGGCGTAATTGTACGGTAAACCATTGATGTATTTTCGGGTGGGCAGACCTGTTCCTCCTTAAGCCGCCCCCACTATACAGTACACCCGCGGGAGTGGTTACGAGGGGGCGTTCTTTAAAAAAATACAAATAAAAATGCATGTGCATCTCGTCTATGCATCATCTACTCTCATTGGTCAACAAGAATCGTGGTGCCGTTTTGAAATCGCCATCATCCCAGCTAACCGAGCTTGTCTTCTCCCTTTCCTCAATCTCTCCTCCTCCATCCCTTCTTTTTCCCTCCCTCCCTCCCTCTCGCAGGAGAGGAAGCCCGCTGCTCATTGGTGTGCGGAGTAAGTACGAGCTGTCGACAGAGCAGATCCCGATCCAGTACAACAGTGGTGAGCTCTGTTCCTGCATCTGTCTGTCTGTCTGTCTGTCTGTCTGTCTGTCTGTCTGTCTGCCTGCCTGCCTGTCTGTCTGTCTGTCTGTCTATAATATGAGTAGAAGGCATTACACATTAATTAAATGATGGATTTCTATGTCAGAGGAACCTCAGCATTCATCTCTTCCATTTTTTTTCCACTTGGCTAATATATGATATAATATAACATATGTACGTATGTGTATGTGTGTCTTCAAACTGCATGTCTGTCTGTCTGTCTGTCTGTCTGTCCGTCTGTCCCTTTGTGTTTCTGTGTCTATCCATAGCTCCATACTCCTCAGTCCTGGGTGACATCCCAGTTTCTGCAAAAAGGGCGGAGGCCAAAGGTGGGCCTCCCCTGTAGCGAAACCTGTGATTATGATGATTATGATTATTACTATGATTCTAATTATGATAATGCAATTATTATAAATATTATTATTATTATGATTATTGTTATTATTTGAGCCTCTGAACCAGGGTTATTTCCAGAATAAATGACATAATCTTAATACCTATAGTACTTCGGTCACGAGTTGTACTTCAAGGAACTAGAAATGATGCCAAGACCTAACTGGCACACAATAGTGTCCTGCCTGTGACTCAGAACACCTTGGAATAAAGCCATTGGGAGTTTATACAAATGGTTTTCCCCTATGATAGAGAAAAATACTTTACTAAATAATCAGCTCGGTCTGCTGAGTGATAAATCCATGTTTCTACATTGATATATATATATATCATATATATATAAGGACACATTTAATGACACTTGCGTCAGGGATTGATGTGGGAATCCACATCACCAACGTCATTCTATTGTCAAATTGTCTCGAAATGTGACGTCAAACACGAGACTCTCCAACAATAATGAAGAATTTAGACAAAATGAGAAAAAATCCATAAAAGGTTCGGAGGCCTCAAATCCTATAAATCATATCAATTCATAAATCTGCCCGCCCGAGCGAGGGGTGATCAGAGCGGGTGATTCGCTGCTTCAACGCTTTGGATTTAACCAACTAACAACCTCGCTCCTGTCAATCAATCAACTCTTTCCCTACGGAACACTTGACTAACCCAATGACCAAACGGTTCCTCCGAGGCTCCGGTCGGGGACGGTGTGCGCGAACTCCCGTTCCCAGAAATTTCTCAGAACAACTACTCCGAGGAATTCCGCGCATAGTTTGGGAGCGCGGTTAAGTCAAACGTTTGTGCGTTCATTCCGATCGTCTGGGCCGTCCTCCCACAGGCTCCGGCGCCGGTTTTCTGGGGGCGAGGCGGGGGAGCATCTCGAGAAAGTCGTTTCACCGGCGGAGTGGCGTCAAGTAGGGCCAAAAAAACAACCGCGTGCATTGTGCTTTCTCTCCTTCTCTGCCGGAGACGTCCGGGTGAAGGCAACGTGTACAACTTGCGTACGTCGCCGCCTGTCTCTTTGCACTCCTCAAACTGTTTACTCAGCGTTTATAGCTGTGGCCCGAGGGAAGCGATACCAGTCTAAAGTCCGGGACAGAAGACAGTAAAAGTCTGATTTGTGCGGCGTGGGCTAAAGAAAGGTAGTGGGGGTAGTGGGAGTAGTGGGAGTAGTGGGAGTATTGGGAGTAGTGGGAGTAGTGGGGGTAGTGGGAGTAGTGGGGGTTAGTGGCTGAATGGAATTCATAGACTTTTCTCTCCTTTGTTCTTTAATTAGAATTAGAGCAAAAGAACAGAATGAGCGTGCAAAGTGGGGACAGGAATGCGGCCTAACCAGATTCACTGGGACCGTGCACCCGTCATCATAACTGTCCGGCAACTGGCACTCGACCGCGGCTTCACCGCTTTGGCTCTCATCCTGGCGACGGCGAGGACGTTCTTCTCTCTGATCCTCAGAGAACGCGTTCGAAAAATTGGGAACCCTTTCTCCCTCTCCCTCACCGGGTCGGTCGAAAAAGCAAAGCTTTGTGGCAAACGATCCGTTCCTAATCCGCCCGAATCGGTAGCGCTCCGACTTTCGGGCTTGAAACCTTCCGCCCAAACGCGTCCGGGGTCTGTTGGACACGCGCATCTGGAAGGCGGTGGGGAGATTTCAAGCGGCGCTGGGCGCGTCTCGATTTGTTTTGAGCGAGGGCAGGGAGGGTGAAGGTCGCTGTCTCGCTCCTTGACTCTTGAACTCTGACCTGTGACCCCGTAGCTCTCTTCAAGGAAGACGTCCAGGAGAAGAACAGCCATAACCGCCCCGACTGCGCCGACGCGCTCAACTCTGTCGGAGATGGCAAGGCCGTGGAATACTTCTTTGCCTCTGACGCCAGGTGGGATGCCAGCTGTGTGCGTGCGCCCGGGTGTGCGTGCGTGCGTGCGGGCGGGCATGCGTGCGTGCTCATGAGTAGCCCCAGGTTATGTTTTAACGTATTTTAATGTATGTTTGGTGTTCTCCAATGAGGCAAATAGAACTGGTTCCATCTTTGCATCTGTGTCGTCGTCTAGTAATCTAAAGGTTGCTGGTTCGATCCCAGGCTCCTCCTGCTAGCATGCTGTAGTGTCCTTGAGCAAGACACTTAACCCCTAATTGCTCCTGATGGCTGCGTCCGTCGCCGTTTGAATAACTGTAAGTCGCTTTGGATAAAAGCGTCTGCTAAATGCAATGTAATGTAATCTTATTTCTCTCTCTTGCTCTCTCCACTCCCAGTGCCATCATTGAGCACACCAACAAAGTGCTCTACATGGAGGACGACGACGTCGCAGTGGTGTCCGGCGGGAAACTCTCCATACACCGGGTGAACCGGCAGGCGGGAGAAGACCCCGTGAGAGCCATCCAGACGCTGCAGATGGAGCTGCAGGAGATCATGAAAGGTCCGTAGGAAATACGGGCAAGAAAGCGGAACGTAATCGGGGTTAGAATGCATGGTGGTTCTTTGGACATTTCGCTCAAGTAAAACTATGTGCCGCATTTTTAATCGAAATACCTCTGGTGTCACAAAAAAAGGCACTTTATGGCCTTGTTTTGGTCACCATGAAAACTCACTGGTTGATGGTCCCGCTTTGGAGGGCCTCGTGGTGTCCTCTCAATGCTGCCCGTCTCTTAGCCCCTGAACCACTCAAAAGCTAAAGGTTTCTTTCCAGCCCTGACCAAATGTCAAGGACATTTCTACGTTTATGAAGCTCACAGATAGTCCTCTCGGTGTCTCCTCGTGCCCCTGGTCATTACTTCTTTCCAGTACTGTTACATGCAACGCCTGTTTTTGACACCTCCAAATGGCACAAATGGTGCAAATGCAAATCCCATTTGGGGAAATTGAGGCAATCAAAAAAATGTGCTGACTGAAACATACAAGCATCGATACTGATTCTGTCACTTATTCTGCATTTCAAAACGTTATCATTATTTGTGCCACAGAGATGTGACGCAAAGGCTTTGACTTGGTCGCCCTCTGCTGGCTGATTCTGTCATGACAGCAGAACGGTTCGCCAATGTCCACGTGTCCCTCGTAATGAATATTTTGTATTTGTCCCAATGATTACCATATTGAATCTGAAATCCGGCCTGCCCCTTGTTTCATTGCCGCAGGTAACTTCGATGCCTTCATGCAGAAGGAGATCTTCGAGCAGCCGGAGTCTGTGGTGAACACAATGAGGGGCCGGATCTGTTTTGACACCAGCAAAGGTGACCTGCCATCCCATGTCCTGGTTCCACCTTAACACGGCCAGGATATCAATGTCCCTGAATATACAAGACGATGTTAACCCAGGGATTACCGCTCAATGCAAACAGAAGAGTTACTGTCATTTACACTGTGCTTTGTTTACTAAAGCCATGACAAGCCGCAAATAACCGCGGTCGCTTTAGTTTAGCCATACTGTGCTGATGTGGGACGGGATCTCATCCGAAGCATCCGTTTACAGTGGTTCTCGGGGGGATCAAGGACCACCTGAAGGAGATCAACCGCTGCAGGCGCCTCATCATGATCGGCTGCGGAACCAGTTTCCACGCTGCCGTGGCTGTGAGTTGTTTTTTTTTTTTTTTGGATAAACCAAGGTGTACCGAGATGCTCTAACTTAATCCGGTGATTCTCAACTGGCGGGTCCGATCCAAAACAGGGTCGCCCGTCCATTTTTTTGGTGGATCCTGAGCCTAGACCAATTGAGAACTGCTGCCTCAGTCAATGCCGTTACTGGTATAATTGGTGGTAGGGGTGGTAATGGCCGATGATGTTGAAGGTGACGGTGGTAGACACGACCAGTAAGAGGGCTTCAATCCCAGTGGCAGAGAACAATGATGGTGGCGATGGTGCAGCTGGCTATAAGCTCCCCCTGCTCTCCCTTTCAGACCCGGCAGATCCTGGAGGAGCTCACGGAGCTTCCCGTCATGGTGGAGCTGGCCAGCGACTTCCTGGATCGCAACACGCCCGTCTTCAGGGATGACGTCTGCTTCTTCATCAGCCAATCAGGTGATGATTACCAGCGAGGCGGTCCACTGTGCACCCATCGTGTTGGAGCCGACGGGCTCCACTCTTCAAGTGTAATGTCAAAGAAATGACGAGACCTCCCTCTGACCCCAGGTGAAACCGCCGACAGCTTGATGGCTTTGCGCTATTGCAAGCAGCAAGGGGCTCTTACCGTGGGAATCACCAACACCGTGGGCAGCTCCATCTGCAGAGAGACGGACTGCGGAGTCCACATCAACGCAGGGCCTGAGATAGGCGTGGCTAGCACAAAGGTATTTTGTGCGCCCTCGAATGCGAAGCGTACACACACACAAGATATCTTTCTGCAGTGCCGTGGGCACATTGCTTCAGTCACTGATCTTCAATTTCCTTTGTGTACATGTGTTTGTGTGACCCAGGCCTACACCAGTCAGTTTGTGGCCCTCATCATGTTTGGCCTCATGATAAGTGAAGACAGGATCTCCCTTCAGAAAAGGCGGCTAGAGATCATCGAGGGCCTTAGGATGCTGCCCGGTGAGTCCAACTATTTTATAGCGATAAAATATCCAAATTGCACATATATATCCATGTGTGCATGGTCTGTGTGGCCATTATCTAAAGTGCCTTTGTGAAATGTACCTCCTCCGCACATGTTTCCCCAGAGTTGATAAAGAAGGTTTTGGCTCTGGATAAGAGGATCAAAGTCATTGCAGATGAGTTGTACCAGCAAAAGTCTCTGCTGGTCATGGGCAGAGGGTTCAACTATGCAACCTGCCTGGAGGGGGCGCTGGTGAGTCCCAGGCTCCATGCTGCCACCTGGCCGTCCAATTCAGCACTGACCTTGCATGATCAGGAACACGTTGTATTACAATGCAGTACAGACTCACGTTTGGTTCTCTCGCAATCAAAATAGTTCAGATCAATAGCCTCATACAGTGCTGTTGTCTCAGAATGGTGTAAGGACTTGTGATCCTTGCTTGGAAAATATATGTGAGTCTTGGACTTCTAATTTAGAAAATTAAGGAGATCACCTACATGCACTCGGAGGGCATCCTGGCTGGGGAGCTGAAGCACGGCCCTCTGGCCCTCATCGACAAAGACATGCCGGTCATCATGATCATCATGAAGGACGCCTGCTACACCAAGTGCCAAAACGCTCTCCAGCAAGTCACAGCCCGTTCGGTAAGTCCGCAGACATCCCGCTTGTCCTTCGATACGTCCAACACATGGAGAGACACAGAGACGTCTCAGCATAGCACGCACGAAGAGATGAATAATTATTTTCTGCTTTTCTCCTCTTCCTGTTTTTTTTTTTCTGCCAGGGGCGGCCCATCATCCTGTGTTGCCAGGACGACCAGAACATCGCTCTGAATGCCTACAAGACGATCGAGCTCCCTCAGACCGTGGACTGTCTGCAGGGCATCCTCAGCGTCATCCCCCTGCAGCTCTTGTCGTTCCACCTGGCCGTGCGGCGAGGATACGACGTACGTAGTCCGCACAACTCATACTGGGGCTATATCTTTAAAACCCCCAAATCTGTGGAAAACCAAGTTCAAAGCTTTTAGGAATTGGAAAAGCGAAGTTTTGGGAATTGCACATTTTTCACAGCATGAATTTCAAGCAGATGAAAACATTCACTGCAACACTGAAATCACTTAAATTAAGATAAGATAGAACTTTAGTGAGCCCGCCGTAGGGCAAATTCAGGTTTAATTAAAACATTGAAAATATAATTTATAAAAAAAACAATTATAAGTAATTATTACAATTGCTTAATTCATTAATTTGCATTGATAAAAGCTCAATGTATTTTTCTTTTTATTGATAAAGACCTACAGCATATAACAATACCAGACCTGCCAACCTGCACTCATTTTATGTACCAACCACGTAATTCTTGGTCCAAATATGCAGGTGCGAAATGCCAGCTAAAACTACACAAAAAAAATAAATATATTGTTGTTTATTTACGGAAAACAATCAATCAATACAAAATAATACTGTACATTTATTGGGTATTTAAACTACATCCCTCGGATTGGACCAGATGCTATGACCTCTGGTTCTGTAACCCCTCTACTCCTTCTCCTCTCAATCAACATCCGCTGATACGCAGCGCACTGAGCGGTGCTTTATTATCCAGCGAGGCGTAATGCTGCATTGCTGAGGTGAAACGGGAAGTGGGGGAGTAATAATGAAGCAGAAAAACGTGACCGTATTGTTAACATACTGTATAAAACGTGAGATGCACCGATCGATCGGCCGGTGACCGGAATTGGTCGGTTTTCGCCGGCTGATACTGTGCCCATGTACTCGTACTCGTAAAAATGCTCCGATACTTAAACCCGATACCAACGTAATGTTGTGTAGTTGACGCTCAAAAAAAGAGTGCGACAGAAAGAAAATGTCGGCTGTTTGGAGGTACCTCAAGGTAAACGAAGAGCATTAGACAAATTGTTTATCGATTGCCTGACAGTAGTCCAAGATTGTGCAGTTGATCTATGGCTGTCACTACAGCGGAGGGTCTGCCCTGGCTCCTAATGCACGAGCTGGTGATGAAAGATTCAGCTCTTTTTTGAGGCTCGGTTCTTGACGAGTCACTCAGTTAAAGGACTCGTTCCATTTGATTCACTTGGTTTAATGCACGGTGAAGGGAAGGAGGACTTCCAGTGAACGAGAGAGAGAGGAGTCGGCCATTTATTTTATTTTGTATTTTTTTGCAGTGATTGCAATTTATTTTGTAACAAGTACCGTATGAATATAATAGAAAGGTATATTTGCACTTAAAATTGAAAGAGCCTTTAATTTAAAATTTGAACTGGACATTTCCATGTTAGTTATATGTTGGGTCCTACTAAAACTCGGTGAGTTACAGATTGAATTATACTGAAATTTGGTGACCGTCCCATATTCTGTTTTACTGGAACTCAGTGACTGTTCCATGTTGTTTTGTTCCACAGTGAATAATGAACAATAACAAACACACAGAGTCAAAATCAGCAATCTCACTATTGTGGTAACTGATTGCAGTGTAGTCTGTATGTGCAGCTGTTCTATCACATGAGTGTGATCAGATCATCGGATGTATTTGTCATCGACGTACAGCAGATCTACCCAATGAGACCAAATGATAAGAAAAATTGTATTTCTCTGATCGCGGATGTAAACTCAAAATGATCGGTAATGTACAAGTTATTTAATAGTCAATGTTTTGTTATGAACATGCAATTGAATGAAAATTGGAATCTGCAGGTCGGACTCTAAAAATAATCGGGAACCGGAAGTGGCCAAGAAAATTGCAATCGGTGCATCCGCAGCTGGTCAACATGTTCGGTAACATTTCAGGATGATTCATTTCGAGGTGTACATCCTAATGAGATTAATTTGTATACTGTATGTAGTTAGCCGTAGTATCTCGCATACGCTGTGATGAGCCTCGTTACCAGACGGCTACGCTGTGAATAACTGATGGGGTCATTGAGCTGCAGTGACTCAAACGCCACAGAGACTCCCTGTTACAACATTGTGTCTGCGATACATTTGAATTCACATTTTAGATTTTGCATTTACATTTCATTTTTTCAAATCTGTTTTAACTTTTTGATTCTTGGGTTTTCCAGGTGGACTGTCCCAGAAACCTGGCCAAATCTGTGACTGTGGAATAATTATCATCCAAATTGGAGAGCAGAGTGAGATGGCTCACGCAATTAAAGTGCAATTGTGTGAGTGTGAGTGTGAGTCTGTGTGTGTGTGTGTGTGTGTGTGTGTGTGTGTGTGTGTGTGTGTTTGAGAGTGAGAGAGAAATAATGAGTTAATAATTTTGTGTGTGTGTGTGTGTGTGTGTGTGTTTGAGAGTGAGAGAGAAATAATGAGTTAATAATTGTGTGTGTGTGTGTGTGTGTGTGAGAGAGAGAGAGAGAGTGAGAGAAAGAGAGAGAGAGAAAAAATGACAAAAAAGAGAGGTTAGTGGCACAATGTTTTTTTTTTTATTATTATTATTATTATTATTGAAGAAAACTGAAGTCCAGCCAACAAACGCCTGACAAAAAGCACTCGTAACCCTGGGTCTTCCCAGAGCCATCTCTGGAAGTCCACACGGGCCAATCCAAAGAAGAAGTGACCCAGTGCCTTGCCTCACGCAGCAGCGCTGATGCGTTGTCGCGTCGTATTGAAGTGTTTACAGTTGTGCAATATTGGGACCAGATTACACCATATGCATCATGAATGTACACAATCCCAAATGAGGTGAATTTCTCCATTCCCCACTGTTTGGACCTTTTAATGTCTACTCACACGGGGAGTCCTTACTTCTCTTTTGCATCATGGGAAATGTACTTTATATTTTGTATTTTATTACATGATTATAGGGGTTTTATATGCAATGATATATATTGTTTTAGAGAATTATATGAGTTATGGTTGTCTCACTTTGACTTTGTATCTTGTTTACACACACATGTATACACACACACATGTATACACACACACACACATAAACGTCAGAATCCAATCACTTATAACATACAGCACAGATGCCTGGTGCCATTTCTGACCAGTTCTTATTCTCTTGGGCATTCGTAAACTTTTGTTTGTTTTTTATGATTATTTTCTGTATTTATCTGATTACTATTTTATGGGGTCTCCAGAAAGTGGGTTTATCATAAATGTATCTATGGCTGTTTTCTCTTTTTGGAACTGGATGTTTTATAGCAAACAGGCACGACAAATCAATAAATATATGTTTACTGTGTGATGTTTTGGGATTTCTGATTATCTTTCCGTGTGGCACATATGTAATGTCGCTCAAGTAAGTGCTAGTATTTTGATCATTGCACCACACTGACTCAAGAAGTAATAATAATAATAATAATAGCCTTTATTTGTATAACACATTTAATACACAACATGTAACTCAGTCTTTCTTTTCAGATTAATAGAATGCAACCAAAAATTATAATAGTGTAGAAAAGCCTCAAATAAAAAACAAAATGTCAAGATTCAGCATTAATAATTATTCTCAATCAGTACTTCTGCGAAATTTCATATGTCACCAATTTTGAACCTTTCCTCCCAAAATCTCAACAATTCTGAACGCGCGTCGCTGTCATTTTCAGTTCGACCTCGAAAATATCGGTCTTCGACCGAATCTCGTCATTCGGATGTTGCGCTCGACATAACGAGGCAAAAAATAATAATAATAATAATAATCATCGTCATAACGAAACAGTGAAAACTTTGTCCCGACGAAAAAGTTTTTGAGTTTGAAAAAAAAATATATATATAAGAAAAAAGTTGGGAGCCCACAGCGTCAGACTTTGCGTGATGACGTCACGCTCCGCGCCTCCCCCTGTGGTGGCGTTCCGTCCGTCCGTCCGTCCGTCCGTCCGCCGCCGGAGTGGAGTTAGGAATTCGGGGCAGCGGGGTTTCACTGCGACAGCTCCGGGCGGTTCTTGATTCCGTCTTGTACGGGCGGGGGGGGGGTGGCGGGTGGAGGAGAAGGAGGAGGAGGAAAAAAAAAAACAAAACTAGAAGAAAGGAGACGGAGAGGAAAGAGAAAGCAAGAGAGCGAGCGAGCGCCGTTTCAGTGCAGTTTCGATGCGTGGGAGTGTTCCTGGGAGCCGCGAAGGGAGAAGCTAGGTCGGTCCGCCCGCCCGGGCTCCCGCCTCAGTTCGACCCCGACCACCGCGTCACGCACGGCGGCCAGCGGCGGAGAGGCAGAGCCGAGGCCCTGGTGAGTCCCGGAGCCCTCGCCGCGCCATGACTTCACGCTGCGCGGACCAGCGTGCGTGACGAGAGTGTGTGTGTGTGTGTGTGTGTGTGTGCGTGTGTGTGTGTGTGTGTGTGTGTGTGTGTGTGTGTGTGTGTGTGTGTGTGTGTGGAGACCCCGCGCGGTGTTCGTGGCGAGGCGTCTTCTCGTCGCTGCCGTTTGCGGGCGGGCGGGCGGGCGGGGGGGGGGCGCGTTGGACCGAGCGTCAGGCCCTGGGCGATATCGGCAGAAATCAATAATCGCGATTTTCCTTTCGACCGGTGACGCGATGTCGATTTTTTTTTTTTTCTTCTATGATATTTTTGGGGGTGGCTGTCTGTGCCGACACAAGACGTTTGCGCAGGGGAGGTGTCTGAGAAATAATAATAGTAACTTTGTTGGGCGAGTGCCTTTCAAGAAACGCAAGGACACATTTAAAAAAAAAAAAAGAAAGGTTATAAATGTTGTGGCTGTCATGACTAAGCAGGTCACTGCGTCGATCAGAGCAGCTGGAACAGTCAATGAATACTGTAATGCGTCCTTAAAGACAAGCGTTTAACAACATTGCTATAGCGATGAGACTCGGTATGATCTGGTGCCCTCTCGCATTAGTTTACCGTGGTTCAGTGTCGAAGTCATGTTGACTTTGGCACTGAATTAAGTATATTGTGATATTTCAACTCGGTACATTGCCATATATCAAATCATAATATCTATATTATATCGATAAGTCACTGCATCGATCAGAGCAGCTGGAACAGTCAATGAATACTGTAATGCGTCCTTAAAGACAAGCGTTAAACAACATTGCTATAGCGATGAGACTCGGTATGATCTGGTGCCCTCTCGCATTAGTTTACCGTGGTTCAGTGTCAAAGTCATGTTGACTTTGGCACTGAATTAAGTATATTGTGATATTTCAACTCGGTACATTGCCATATATCAAATCATAATATCTATATTATATCGATAAATCAGTCGTTGTCTTGCGCTGTAAATCTTCGAATGGCAAAATTGCTGTATTCCAGTATAGCAGCTCCTCACGTTTACCTTTTGAGCACAAGCTTCCAGGTGATGTTTTCCTCTTGACCATGGCAGAATGATGTGGCGTGTGAGGCACTAGAACCCTAACTCATTTTCAGCACATTTATACATCATATGGGAAGATAATATGGCTATATTTCCTTCATGCATCGCGTAGGTTTTGGATTCGCGGCCATGTCAAGCCCACATTCGTCCAGCGGCAGCCTACATGTGTTTTGACCATCGCTGGCGGCGATAAAGACATATTCATTTTCAACACAAAGCCTTAAGGAGTTTTACACAGTGTCGACGGGGTGCCCGCGATCGGTGCACCAAAACACTGTATTTTTATTCTACATGTAGGTTATTTTATTTTACGCCCCTCCAACCTAGAGTGGCAAGATGGCTAGAGCCCGCCCTGTAGAGGAGGTATGCAGCTGGAGATGAATATGTGAAGGGGTAAAAACTGACTGTAAAAAAAAAAGTTTAGGAACTTCTCTACTAGAGGAAGTACGAGTGTAAGTACACTGTTATCTCCCTAACTATAGTATGGATATGTATGGAAGTTTGGACTGAATCATATCAAATTATAAAGATCTTCTGAGATTGGGGTCCCAGTGACAAATCTCATTAAATCTGGGTCCTTGACCCAATGCACATCAAAATCAGGCTCCTTGATATATGAAAGAGGTTTAGAATCACTGGTCTATCACATATCTTAACGTCTTTACAACATTTTCAAAATTCAAAATCTAAAATCCAGTGTTTGAGATTCCAAGTGAAGTTCCCCATTCTGGAGAATGGGGAACTTCATGTGATTCAGCATTTGAGAGAGCATCATTTTATGTCCTTAAAGCGGACCTATTATGCTCCTTTCCACATAATTAATATTAGCAGTCGACCGATTGATCGGACGGCCAATTAAATGGGCCGATATTTTTAAATAATCTGCATCGGCCGATACCTGCGCTCACAAGGCTGATAAACAAAATGTGTATGCAGACGAGTGTTGTAAAAAATTGTGTTATGACTAGTGTTGTCTGTTGTTCTATACGTATCGATTCTGAGTATTTGAAATGGTTTCAATACTAATTTTCCGCTCTCTCAATAAACCGGTAGCAGCTGTTTCCTCGCTCTCTTCTCTCCCACGGCGAGTCACTCCTCCCACTCACTCACTGTCCTCACTGATCTCACTCGTTTTCGGTTTGTTCAAGTTCAAGTTATGTTGTTAGCTCATTAATACGTACACAAAATGTAAACCTAACTCAAAGAACTGGAGTGTTTTTTGTTTTTGTTCTCCTCCACACAGCGCTACACTGTGTGTGCGTATGAAACAACATTTTTAACTTTAATCAACACATATAAATGAAAAATAACATAAACACTGTTAGTCAACACATATTGAAAAATAATGTTCCCACAGCTGGCACTACTCCTTCCAGCATGGGCCGTCGTCGTCTGAGTCGTCGTCAGCATAGGGAGGGACCCATTCGAGTGGTATGGCAGTGAATTTGCCTTGGCGGACAATTTCATTCTCCAGGGTCCGGCTGATGAAGTTATGTAACACAGGAATAATACAACAAAACATTCGCCCGAAATCGTGAGACTGGCTCCAAATATCATAGCGTATCTGGCTAACATCGCTCCGTAACTACCGAGCAGATCCTCAAACCACCAGGTCCATTCAAACCTCTCGTGTCCTGCATTGTCCTCCATCTCGATGGCCAGGCTTTCAGCTTGTTGAGGGCCTTGGTGAACTTCCCCATCCAGGGACGTGAGGTTGGGGATCTTGGTGCAGCAGGAGTCTCCGAGCATGTGGTAAAACGCCGCCCTTCTCGGCCACGAGCATTTCCAGGGCCAAGCGGTTCTGCTAGGTCATCGTTGTGGTAGGGGCAGCTGTTTCCCCAGCACGGCGAAGGCGTCCCGGCTGTAGTTGGCCATCAGTTGTTGGTTGTAATACACGTAGTTGATCCAGTCCAGTGGATTCTACGGCTGCATTGTATAAGGCCGGTTCGCTAAGGGCGTTCAAGGATAGGTTTCTGCCGACTAGGCAAGGAGAGTCCCATTGGATATCTCCCCGCCTCTCTATCAGACTTCCCCCTTCTGCCGGAACCTTCCTTATACCGCTGTCCAGTCAGGTATTGCGGCCTACGGCTGGCTCTTCTCCTCCAGGGTTCCGAGGCCCTCAAACAGTGGCTGGCGTGGATCCGGGTGGCCCTTTCTGCGACCTTCACTGCTGATGCTGTGACGAGCAGGATCTGGTATGGTCATCTCCACTTTTTCCTTCTGGAAGTCCTTGACCACTATCCAATCTCCTGGTTGGAGGTTGTGGAGTGGTCTCTCTGCAGGGGATGGTAGGGCAGCTTTGACCTGTAGGTGGGTTTGTCTATGCACAGTGAGAAGGTTACGACAGTAAGTTATCATTACATCATCTATGTCTTCTAGTGTTTGGGGACCAGTGGGTGTGGCCAGGCCCGTGTTCATGGGCCGGCCATGCTGGAGTGCGGCACAGCCGTTAGCACTAATGGTAGACATCACCCAGTCCATGCCCCTGTCCTCCATTGCCTTAGTCCGTTTGTTTTTTAATGTGCCGTTCCCACATTCTACCGTTCCTCTGCTCGGGGGGTGGTAGGCGCAGTGTGTTTTGAGATTTACATGTCGGTAGGCGGCTAATTGTTTGAGGACCCCATTCACAAAATGTGGGCCATTATCTGAGGAGATATTCCAGGAAATCCCCCACCTGGGAATGATCTCCGTAATCAGTGCTTTACCTACTGCTGCCACATCGGCCTTGGCCGTCGGGAATATTTCTATCCATTTTGAAAACAAGTCAATCACTACTAGGCAATGTTGCTTACCTTGGCATGGGTTGAGGGTGACGAAGTCCATCATTAGGTGGTTGAACGGTGCATCCGGGACCAGTGTCATGGGCAGCGCCTTTAATTGGCTTCGACTAATGTTTTTGATAATACAAATTACATGTTTTTTAACAAAACCTGGAGAGTCATTTGTAAATCCACCTTCTGTTGTATCCCAACGCTTCTGGATTTCACTCACCACTCCCTCCTTTGACACGTGTCAATTTTGCATAAGGATACAAACATTTTGGGAGGAAGGGCTTACCATTTTGCCCCTCCCATATCCCGTTTACCCAGGTGCCATTTTTCTTCCATGTGGCTCGCTCTTGTTTCCCTGTGTTTTGTTGGAATTCTTTGAGGTTTACCCATGAGGAGGTAGCTTCAACGGCAGGCGGCTGGTGTGTGCGGTCGCCTTTTCCGTGCGGCATCTTTTGCAGCTCTGTCGGCCCGGCCATTCCCTTGCGCAATTGGATCAGTTGTCCTAGTGTGTGGTGTACATTTGCATACGGCCAATCGGATTGACAAAGCGATGGCTTCGAGGAGAGCGTTGACCTATTCCTTGTTTTGTATTGGGTTACCGTCTGATTAAAAAAATAAAAAGCCCCAAACTTCCACAGGTCACCAAAGTCCTGAACGACTCAGAAGGCATATCAGCTGTCGGTGTAGACAGCCCATATGCCTGGAGCAAGATCGTTGGTCTGGGTTTGGTAAACCCAATGTCGGCGCCGTGCTGACAGCCCTTTTCAGGTCCTCAAACGCTGCCTCTGCGTCGTTAGTCCATTCCACTTCGTCCTGGCCCCTCAGGTCATATCCGTGGGCCATGTCCTGAAGGGTCTTTGTCAGTCTTGCATAGTCAGTTATCCAGCTCCTGCAGTAAGTGATGCACCCTATAAATGACATTAACTGTTTCTTAGTTCGGGGGCAAGGTATCTTTAGAATCACCTCTACCCTCTCTTGGCCTATTTTCTTCACCTTTTCTGAGAGGATGTGGCTGAAATAGGTCACTTCTGAACAGGCTATTTGTAATTTTGACTTGCTTACTTTGTGGCCATTTTTTGCAAGATATTTTAGCAATATTACTGTGTCTGCCTCGCAGGCTTGTTCGTTAGGGGGGCATATTAATAAATTGTTGACATATTGGATTAGTATGCTGCTGTGCTTGAACGTATAACCATCTAGGTTTTCACCTATATCCGCACTGAATACTGCGGGGGACTCTGCATACCCCTGGGGCATGCCGGTCCAAGTGTAAAATTTACCTTTAATTGTGAACGCAAACCACTGAGACGTCTCTTCCGCCGGCATACTGAGGAATGCGTTTGCCAAATCAATCCCAGTAAACACCATTGTGTCGCCGGGTACTGGTCAGTATGGTAGTAGGATTAGGGACCACCTGGGCACAGCAATGAAAAGCCTCATTTACTCCCCTTAGGCCTTGTACAAATCGGCAATTCACCCCATCTGCTGGAAGTATGGGTGTGTTACATGGGAATCGGGGCATAGTTCCCAATTCCTCTTTCTAACAGTGAGTCAAAAAGGGGTGCAATGGTGATCTCAGCACTGCGGTTTGCATGGCCTGTATGAAGATTTTGGATGTACCTGTAGTGGGGTAGCTACAACCATCAGGCCCACATCATGTTTGTCCTGAACCCACAGGTGCTCTGGCACCGAGGCCAGGAGCACCTCTTGAGCTTTTGTCAACACGCACTGTAGGGGCCCCGTGGCGGAGCCATAATCTCATTTACTTGGCACCAAGTGCACGGCTCCGCGGGTGAGGAACACCTAGTTCCTAGGTTTTCAGTAGGCCCGGTCCCTGGGTGACCATGATGGTCTTCACGGGGCTGTGGCCTCCCAATCTCCGAGACCATCTAGCCGATCGATCCACCTCACCCAGATCCCCCAAATCCTGGGCAGGGTATTTTCGCAACTACACGTGGGGCATGCTTCCTGGTACATCGAAAAACTTAAACTCTTCCTCATCAAATCCTGCACCGGCCGTTTATCCGTGTTTCATCCCAACAGAGATATTAGCTCTAGCTTGGGTTGTCTCTATCCCTTTCTTCAACCATTTATGCTCCATCTCGGGGTCTACTTTGGCAGCTAAAAATGCTGTCACATCTAAATCTTCTGCGGGCATGACATCTCCTTCTGGACATAGACTATGGGCATGCTTTGATAACTCTGCCGTAACTGTTCTTGGACCATCCATTTCTAAATCCCAGGAATAATACAACAAGAGGGACCCCAAGCCGAATTTGGCCATCTGATAAGAGGGGTTCACGTCCCTAACCACATCTACCCCTGCCCCGTTACATACAACCAAAATACCTAATACGCACATTAAGTCTCGACCACATGGATTTATAGGGAAAACCGCTGACTGTATGAACGAGTGTTTCACTCGCAGCCATGGCCCTCTCTCTCCCCGTCTTTCACGAGAACAGGGACGGTGAAGGGCTCTATCGTCTTGGTTCTGTCCTTCTCCTTCAGCGTTTTTTCGGTGTGTATGGCATGCGCACACACGCTGTCCAGCCGGGCTGTTTTGTGCCTGAAGCAGGTGGTTTTAACCATTCGGCTGATTCCAGGTTTTAGTCCATCTAGGAAACAACACTTTAATTGTTGTTCATAGGGAGAGTCCCGGTCTGCTCCCCGAATCCCCCGTTGGGGAGTTGTCATTCTGCTGGTCTGCCTGAACACGCCTTCCAGGCGGCTGACATATGCTCCCGTCAGTTCATCGTCTTTCTGTGTACAATCCCATACAGTGGACCAATTCATAGTCCGATGGAACAACCCGTTTATGCGGTCTTCCAGATCCTGATACTGGCTGTGTCGGCTTGGTTGTCTGCACCCTGTCCTTCCTTATCGACCCACGAACCGTCCTCCGGGAAATCCGCCGTCTGTCCCACCTTGTCATCGCTTCTCTCTCCCACATACCAAAAATCTTCCAACCAGGGTATTGTTTCTTGCACCCTTTAACCTTATCGTATTCCTCTAGCTTCATCCTCAACTGGTCTATTTGTCTTGTGCCAAAACTACTATTTTCGAGGAAACCCAAGTTTTTCCCCAAAAGCCCAATTGTAATAACACTGTCCCACCATCTTGATCAACCATCATTTTTGCCGGATCAGTCCTTTCAGAGGGGCCCTTTAATTTCGACACAGACTTTTCCATGCTGTTCTTTCACCGTTTAACACTTACAGGGCCTCCCTCTATTGATTATAAACAGAGGGTCCTAAATAATTAAATGTAGGACCCTAACAGGGGGAAGTTTAACTTGTCCCAGAGACAATTAAATGATAAACAACCTTTTAGCTGTTTCATGTCTCAGACACAGAAACCTTAAATATGTCCCAGACATAAATTCAATTGTTGTACTCTCACATTTACACACGTAGTTTGTTCATGGATCTCGTATCCTAGATTCTGTCCCATCGGCTTGACTCAGGCGCCTGCTTCTCCCGTTTTGATTACGTCACGGGCGAGTTTAGGCTCCTCTGGTCCCAGACCAGGGCCTTATGCTTGTACCTGTAAAGGAGATGGGGTCAGATATCTGGAGTTAGAGATCCTGTTCGTGGTGCCAAATAATTGTTGTGGAAATTCCAGCCACTCAGGTGGTGGTCGATGGGTGAGGTGAGACAGTTCAGGTTAAACAGAAAATACAACCACTGTCAATCAGGCTAAGTTTATTGTATAGAAGATTGCAATCAGCGGGGAGCTCTTTACAGGTGACAGAATAGCAAAGAGCATCTGCCTCCAACCAACTTGCTCGAGGGTTTATATCAACTACATCTCATGGACCGTTCCTGTGAGGGTGTCACAAAGGCAGTTGCTGAGGGTGTAATATACATAGGTCACGAAGGCAGTTTCTATTGTTTTAGCAGTTTCAACTGATTCTCTCTGCATCTCTGCAAAACCTTCACAATCGATTGATATATTCATTATTCTTATATAATTTGATGATTTAATGTGATGAATTTACTTATCTTAAAATGCTTACTCATAAAATGACAGGTACAAAATGATGGTCAGTGTCCCCTCTCTTGAATTGAATTTGATTCATGTTGTGCTAATAGCTGAATCGATTATTCGATTGACTGTTTCACTGCTAATGGAGGGGGAGCTGAGGATCCCTCCGGCTCACTCAGGGAGAGAGAGGCGATCGGAAGCAGAAGGGAGTGGGCAAGAGATGAGAAGGATCCATTTTTTTGGATTGAGCTATTAGTATGGCGGCCTAGCCGGAGCCTCATGCTTCCTAGCCAGTCGCATTTTAGGTTTTTCGGCAGCAGAAGAAAAATTACCTTTGTGAAGGCAAAAATAGAATGGCGTTGCGATGGGCAGTGATGAATTAAAACATTATTTGTTCAGGGGGACGAGTGTTCATTTGGACTTGAAGTTGATTTAAATGGCCGAGCCTCTTAGTTGCATCTCCTAGATGGACGACTGATGTCCATCTCAGGCTAGAGGAGAAGCCGTGGTCCACGGGTTGAGTTACATGTTTTAAAACATGTATTTGTTCATTTGAATAAGCAATACGCATAGAGTAATTATGTATGTACCCTATTAGTATTTAATGTATGCAGTTGTACATTGTACAATATGATTTAATGCAATGATCTGTGAGTTAAACTGGTGTACAATTAGGACAACTCAGGGCCTTGAGCCTTTTTTGAGTTTGGTTTGATCAAAGCGTTCTCCTTTCTGCTTCCATCTCTCTCTCTCTCTCTCTCTCTCTCTCTCTCTCTCTCTCTCTCTCTCTCTCTCTCTCGACCGCCTCCCATCTCTCTTTCTCTGAGCATGGGAATGAGTGAGTGCCTGTGGTCCTGTGTCGTGTCAATCCGAAACGGTAGTAGCGGCATCCTGCTGTTTTGTCAAGGAGTAACAAACAGCCCTGACCGTCCACTGTTGCATAGCTACCAACCTTTGCAGTGGTCGCGCGCGTGCACACACGCACACACGCACACACGCACACACGCACACACACGCACACACACACACACACACGCACACACACTAATATATATCTCCCTTGCACACATAAAGACTCACTCCCTTCAGCCAAGAATAACAATCCTCCTCCTCTTTCCTCCTGCCAGAGCTGTCAGTGCGAACACAATATATCTCTAGACACAAAATAAATACAGTGCGAATGTGCACAGACATTACACGAGCTGCTTGCTTAGTTCTCAAATTAGTCATACACACAAGCAGAGAGAGAGAGAGAGAGAGAGAGAGAGCGAGAGCGAGCTTTTAAGATTCCTTTATTTGCAGTAGAGAGAGAGAGATTTAAGCCTGGGTGCGTGCTTGTACATGTCTTAGGTATAGGTTTATTTAGTGTGAGCACTTGTCAAAGACACTCTGGTGTGTGTGTGTGTGTCGTTTAAGCCACAGCCGCAGCAGAGTTTATATGGAGCAGTGAAGCCCTGAGGGAGTCGCAGCCGTCACTCTCTCCGCCTTCTCTCTGAAAGGTGTCGAAGCCCCCCTCAGCCTTACTAGTTCTTTGCTGGTGTCCTTGACGTTTGCTGGCTAATGGTACTCAGGTGTGTGTGTGTGTGTGTGTGTGTGTGTGTGTGTGTGTGTGTGTGTGTGTGTGTGTGTGTGTGTGTGTGTGTGTGTGTGTGTGTGTGTGTGTGTGTGTGTGTGTGTGTGTGTGTGTGTGAGTGAACGAAGCACCGGCTGACTTCCGTCTAAGCCAAAGAAATGTGAGCGTCAATGCAGCAGGCAGACAGATACTTGTACTATTATGCAGCCTGCCATTGGCCGTGGGTCCACAGAGCGGCACGGCGGAATCGACCGGAAGACCTTGAGTTGTTGTTTTTTTTTCATCCGGACGCCGTTAGACCGTCATCGCCATTCCGCTCCTCAGACCTTTTTATCTGAGTCTGAATAGACGGGAAGCATTATTATAAAATTTTTTTTTTTTTCCCCCCCTCGTTTCGGACGCTCCTTCACGGTGTCTTGTCTGTTTGCGTCCACACACACACAGCGCTGGTGGTCCTGACTCCGGGGCAGGATGAGTGAGGCCGAGGGCCAGTTCTACAGCGTCCAGGTGGGGGACTCCACCTTCACCGTCCTCAAGCGTTACCAGCAGCTCCGCGCCATCGGCTCCGGGGCCCAGGGCATCGTCTGGTGAGGCCGCTTACTATTAATCATCGTTATTTATATTTAATAGTTCAATAAATGAAATGCAGATTAGCTGTTGGGTTGTGGCAAATTAACTGACAACCTGGATTTTTATGTTCCTATGTCGATATGTCAGTAAACGGCTGTTCAACATGAGGTGGATGTGAGTTATTACGCTGTTACAGTCTATGGTTGGGAAATGAAATTAACCAAAAAACGTTGCCAATGATAATCGCCAGCTGATTTTCCGCCATCGAGACGGCCCCGGTCGGAAATGGCATTTTAATGCGAGGAGACTCGCGCACAGCCGCGTTAACTTGAAACCTCAACTTCATATAAAAATACATTTGCCAGATGGAGGCCTCTAGACCCAAAACGACTTCCGCTTCCGTCTCTCCATGTACAGCGGGCGCTGGCAAAGCCCGATTGTTTTTGTTTTGTTTTTTTCAATTTTGAACTCCCATTGCGTCCGCCGTTGTTACACAGGACGCAGAAAATTCACCGACCGCAGCCGCGATCTCCCTCAAACGTCCACTCAACTCGGCTCTGTGATTTCCCTTCTCCGTCTTACTGTTTCATTTATTTTATTTTATTTTTTAAATCCCCCCTCCTCTCCCTCTCCATCTCCCTCTCTGCACTCCAGCTCTGCTCTAGATTCAGTCCTGGGCATCCCGGTGGCGGTGAAGAAGCTGTGTCGACCCTTCCAGAACCAGACCCACGCCAAGCGCGCCTACAGGGAACTGGTGCTCCTCAAATGCGTCAACCACAAAAACGTACGCCGGCGTTTCTCCTTTGTCCGACGTGTGTCCCAACGCCTGTCCCACTTATCGTCAAATGTGGTTCTGCAAGTTTAATTCCAATTCCAAGTTCCATATTGGTTTGGGGCAGCCATTGACGCATGTCAGTTTCGGCCGGCGGCTGTAATTTAAAAGTCATAACCCAGTTGCCGCAGTCAGAAACCAAATGTCTGTGTCAGAAGAGGAGGGGGGGGGGGGGGGCTCACTCTGCTTCCTAAATATAATTGAATTTCTCTTGAGTGAGAGTCCAAGCGCTATGAAGTGGCCAGAGATATGGATAAGATGGAGGGATGGCGGGGTAGACAGAGTGGTGGTGGTGGTGGTGACAGACTGGACTAATGGACTCTCTCTCTCTCTCTCTCTCTCTCTCTCTCTTCTTCCAGATCATCCGTCTGATCAATGTGTTCACGCCTCAGAAGTCTCTGGAGGAGTTCCAGGATCTGTAAGTCCCAGCCGGGTTTTTTTTTTTGTTTGTTTTTTTCCATTTTATTATTTTTTGGGCGACTTCCCAGTTCTGCCTCACTCTCCTTAGAATTGAGATGGGCGGAGAAGCCTCTCTGTTAATTGGCTTGTTGTGTCCGGCATCTCTTGCGGCACGCTCACCCTGCTTTGCCCCGTCCCCCTCCCGCAGGTATCTGGTGATGGAGCTGATGGACGCCAGCCTGTGCCAGGTGATCCACATGGATCTGGACCACGAGAGGATGTCCTACCTGCTCTACCAGATCCTCTGCGGCATTCGGCACCTGCACTCGGCCGGCATCATCCACAGGGTGAGACTTGAACGTGCCCTCGGTTTGGCGTTGGTGGCGGTCTGGCCCTCGGTAGATCCTCGTTCCCTCTCTCCTCTGGCAGGACCTCAAGCCCAGTAATATTGTGGTGAAGACGGACTGCACCCTGAAGATCCTGGACTTTGGCCTGGCCCGGACGGCCTGCACCAACTTCATGATGACCCCCTACGTCGTGACCCGCTACTACAGGGCTCCCGAGGTCATCCTGGGCATGAAGTACAAGGAGAATGGTGAGGGGCCCCTAAAAAAACGAGTGTTTCTATAAGAATATGTACGTTTTTTTTGGAGTCTGAAACACAACTGATTGGTGTGAGATGCAATAGTGAAGCTCTTTTAAGCTTCACGTTATGTGTTGCTTTTATATTATTTTGCCATGTCTAATGTCGATTTTGAGATATTTAGCTTCATCGGCTGTTTGTTACGGGTTTTTCTTTCCTCACCCTGTCATTAAAAATGGCTTCCTGGCTCTGCCTAAGAGTGAAGCCTCTTTGTATGAAGTAGGCAGTTAATGTTGGCCATGCTCCACTGTATTTAACACTGATCTGGTCGAGCACTGCTGGCCATTGTTCAGATGGCAGCCTTATATTATGTCACTTTTGCAGGGAAGTGCAGGGAATCAGTCAGAAGCCAAATAAGCTGCTCTCCTAATAACAGTCTTTCAGATTTACGACTGTGTGTATATGTATGATTTTTGAAATGGGAAATCCGCTTTATTTGAAGTTTGAAGCACCGTTTTCAACCCTTTGTACCCAAAAAACACACATCAACGGGTTTTTCAAATTTTGATACCAGGCAACATGGATATTGACCCATTTTCAGGATTTAAAAAAACAAAAATTCTTAGGAAAATTTACAATTGAACATTCTCATTTTAAATATGGCACTTGATTTCTGATTTCAAGACAAAATCACATCAAATTTCAGAAACCTATCATTTAATTCCAGTGAGATGACATAAAAATTCCGAAACCCAATAGAGATTTTCAAAGCTTTAATATCGATTTTTTTTTTTTTTTTAAACAATATTTTTATCAAGGTTAAACTTGGCTCGATATACGTGATTGAGGTACTCACCTGAACCTACTCATCGCTTCCTCTAGTGGACAACAGGAAACCTACAGCTCAGTCAAGCGGCTGTCATTTATGACTTTCTTTCGACACGCTTGATTGACGCGAGGGAACGCTGGAGAATAATCCCTTGTTGAATGATTGATTGATCGGAAACATCCCTAGACCGTTGTCTCTCGGTGTCCAGGCTAGTATTTCAGAAAAGGTGAAGCTCAGATCTTTCTGTCTGATCTCACACTCTACTACATTGTAGGGACAGAAATGAGTGTTTGATTCCGAACTTCGAAAATCACAAGCAGGTTTGCATATTCTCATGTTTTTATTAGTATTTATAATTCAAATAAAATTGAATCATTGACAAACAGGTTTCTCTTTACACATCAAGACTCTTTAGTCGAACAATATTTTTGGGGAAAAAATAAACATTTTAATTGAAAATCGGGTGGCGACCTTAAAATCAAACGTCAAATTGAATCCTAGATTTGGGAAAATCGTGACACTCCTACTACATCGTCGTAATTGATGCGAGTTGCCTCATTGTGGATGACCATTGACCACAACCACGATTCTGTTGCTGTGCTGCCGCTCTGCCGCAGTGGACCCGTGGTCCGTCGGCTGCGTCGCGCCCGAAATGATCCCTCACACAATCCTCTTTCCCCGGGAAGGGCCGCATCCTTCTCTGGTCCGTGATGTTTTTTTCAAGTGCCGCTGGGACCCGGACGAGAGGAGGGAGGACTTGGGGGGCCGTTTTGCATAAAATACACTCTGAAAGCAAGAAGTCCACAGACACACATACACACACACACACACACACACAGGGGGGAGAGGGGGAGAGCACAGCAGCTGTGTAAACTGATAAGCAGCGATGGGGGTGCGGGGGAGAGAGAGATCAAAGGCCACGGTGCAGCCGGAGGATGGACAGAACTGCCGTGTTAATCTGAAAGAATTCAGTCTTTCAGCGTTTGATAATCATTCAGTTGACCATGACGGCCTGACTCCTTCAAGTCCGTCTATTTCTGTGCTTTGCGCGGGACGGTATAACTTGTGAATTTTGTGCCTATTTGTTTTGACGTGTGTGTGTGTGTGTGTGTGTGTGTGTGTGTGTGTGTGTGTGTGTGTGTGTGTGTGTGTGTGTGTGTGTGTGTGTGTGTGTGTGTGTGTGTGTGTGTGTGTGTGTGTGTGTGTGTCTCCCCCCCCCAGTGGACATCTGGTCGGTAGGGTGCATCATGGGAGAGATGGTGAAGGGCAGCGTCATCTTCCAGGGCACCGACCGTATCCTTCCCATACACATCTCTCTCTCTCTTTAAAATTGAGATCTGACCTGAGCAACTGACACATTATGTGCTGTGGAATAATAGAGGGAGGTATAGTGAAGAGTTTTGCCCTAATATCATACTTTTCCTTGTCACGTAGACAATCTACTGTTACTTTTATGTTTATTAATAATCAATAACAGTAGTAAAATGTATGACATTTTTAAACCAGTAACGCTTTAAAGTTGTCTTATTATTCAACTCTATTCAATTTATCTTTTTAAACGCTATGATACCTAGTGCAGCCATAATATTATTACACACTGAAAATGTGCTGAATCCATTGTGATACAGATCCATATTATGCTCAGGAAATGTTGCTGCTTTCGTGTCACGCTTTAGCCCTCCAGTTTAGTGATTGATTCCTCCTTCTGGCGTTCTCAAACATCATTTGAAGTGAGGACTGTAATTGAAAAGGATATTAGAACATACTGTATATCGATATCATGTCGAATTCTCTGTTCATTCTGGTTGTTGTGCTGCTGTGGTTTTTGTATTACGCCATCCGTCCAGACCTGGTTCCTCACCTCGTTCGGTTTGCACATCCTGGTCCTTTCCACCCTGTCCTTCTAGTTATGTTCGAATCCGGTTCATTTGTCCACTCCTGGTGCTTCATATTTACGGAGGTTTTGGAATCCGGTTTAGTCCCGTTTGGGGAATCTTCCGTGTTTCTCACCGCGCCTCATCGCCCCGCGGTGCCCTTCCCGCCCTTGACTCGAGCGTGCGGCCCAGACATCGACCAGTGGAACAAGGTGATCGAGGTGCTGGGCACGCCCAACCTGGAGTTCATGAACCGCCTGATGGAGACGGTGAGGAACTACGTGATGAACAAGCCGCAGTATCCCGGCGTCGACTTCGCCGAGCTCTTCCCCGACTGGGTCTTCCCGTCCGACTCGGAACACGACAAGCTCAAGAGTAAGAGGAGCTGCCTCGCTACCGGGGGTTCGATTCTGCACTTATCTGATCCCTGACGTTGAGGGCTAGAGCACTGCATCCTATAATGCACGTTGCCAACTATGAAATGAGCTCTGACTAGAGAGGGGGAGTCATTGCGTATCGCCCAGACTCTCCCTAAATGTAGCCATGTCACGTTGCCTTGGTAACCCCCGTTGCCTTGGTAACCGTGTACTCTCCGTTTTTGTTTTTTTTTGTTTTTGTTTTTTCCGGCGAAGCGGGTCAAGCACGGGACCTCCTCTCCAAAATGCTGGTGATCGACCCGGAGTCCCGCATCTCCGTGGAGGAGGCCCTCAACCACCCCTACATCCACGTGTGGTACGATCCGGCGGAGGCCGACGCGGTGAGGAGCGCGCTCTCCGCTCGAAACGAAAGACGCCGACGGTCGTCCGGCTTTGGTTTGATTTATGTCTCTTGTGCTTCACAGCCTCCACCTCAGATTTCAGACAAGCAGCTGGAGGAGAGAGAGCACAGCATCGAGCAATGGAAAGGTGGGATGCGGCGCTCCCCCCCTGGTGGACGCGGTCGGTACTGCAGTCTAGCCGTAACGCCATGAGAACCAACTCTCACCACTTTTCTCTCCCTCCCACGACCACAGAGCTCATTTACGAGGAGGTTATAGACTGGGAGGAGAGGAACAAGAACGGGGTGATGAAAGAAGACTGCTCAGGTTTGTCGACGATTCAACACTTACTGTAACGTACTAAATCACGGTGGCCGCGTCTGCATCTTTTGACATCGGCAGTTCTGAAAGTTTTCGCGGCAAAAAAAAACAACAAACGAAAACCCCTTCGTCTGCCGCGTCTCTCTTCAGACGCGGTGTCCGGCTCGGCCTCGCAGTCCTCGTCGGCCAACGACATCTCGTCCATGTCCACAGAGCAGACGCTGGCCTCCGACACGGACAGCAGCAGCATCGACACGCTCACAGGACCGCTGGACGAGAGCCAGTGAACTCCGTCTCGGCCCCGTCTCTCTATATCTCTCTCTCTCTCTCTCCTTTTCCCCCTGTCTCTCTCTTTCTCTCTCTCTCTCTCTCTCTCTGTCTCTCTCTCAATATCTAAATATCAGTCGATCGATAGATCAAGCAGTCCCTTCTCAGTGTAATGGTTTTTTTTTTTGTTGTTTTTTTTGTTCTGTTTTAAGGGTCTACTTTTCAAGTTGGGTCCGAGGGTTATTCCCTCCGTCGCCATTTCCCCTGATGTTGTCAAGCCCTCATCCAAGTATCCGCGTTGGGGTTTCCTCTGTATGCCTGTATTTCAGTCGTTTACTTTTTTTTTTTTTTTTTTGAACTCTTCGAGACTTTTAAGAACAGGCCGCTGTACAGATGCATCTGAACAAAAAACAAAAACAAAACGCCAGCTTGCCACCGCTCTCCCGCATGTCACGGCGAAGCGACCAGAAACGCTTCCAGGCAGCGTAGATTGTAGATCAACCCGCACGGTGGACGCTAATGTGATTTGGATCGGTCTGTTTTTCAAGTTAGCTCGATTTCAAGCCCCCACCCCCCTCCCCTCCACTAGGGCGGTGCTTTTCTTTGGCAATTTCAATGAATTTGGCATGACGTGAACTTGACGCTTCTACTCCTGACAGCTAGGGGGAGCTGTGGTTTGCAGTGTTACCGTTTTACTCCCACGTATAAACGTACTGTATGTGACGGAGTCCGGATGAGGACTTTTTTTTTTTGTGTGTGTGTGTTTCCGTTATGTTATGAACTGTAGATTAGCTGTAGATCAACCCGTGCAGCCTTAAGGTACTGACTATCAACGTGTTTATAATAATAGCAAACAAAAATCATCAACGTTTAAATTTGTGCGAGAGAGACAAAAAAAGGAGGGGTCATGTAAGTGTATTTATTTTCCTTGTTTTACTTGCAAAGTGTTGCACATAACTGTCGGCAACGGGGGGGGGGGGGGGCCGCGAAAAGTTTCCCCGTGTAAGAGTTGAATCGCCTCCGAACCATTCCACGATGTACCGTGACGACAGCCGGGGGGGGGGGGGGGGGGGGGGGGGGTTAGAACTCGCACGATTTGGACGCGCACGCCGGCACAAATGATCATTTTGATGTAATTAAGAGCATTTCTCCAGAGGGGGAGCGCCGTTCATTTCAGTTCTTTTACTTGGGTGTGCTCAGTCCGGGAGCCTGTTTTAGAGATGACGAACATGCTTTTGTCGCCCGTGTGTGTGTGTGTGTGTGTGTGTGTGTGTGTGTGTGTGTGTGTGTGCGTGTGTGTGTGCGCGCGTGCGTGAAGAATAATGATCTTAATTGTACTGTGCAGCACTCTGACTCATAAACTTCACTTCCTGATGACGGCGATGGGCTCAATCTGTAAAAAAAAAAAAAAAAAGAACAGGCCCGAGGAGGCGTTTGACCCAGCAATGCAAAAGCCACTTCCTCCGTGTGCGGATGTGGCTGTAGAGTCCGAAAATAAGAAAAGGAGAGGAAAAAAAAACCAAAAAACAAACCAGAGCAGAGGGGTTTGTAGAGTAGAGACCTATGGACGGAAAAACTCAGACAGGACTGCGGACGGGATGGACTCGCGGAGATACGACACTGATTTCGAGTCCAAATCCACCCGATTCTAGCGCCACACTGATCCCTGCGATTTCATTTTCCGGAAAAAAAAAAACAAAAAAAAACAACCCAGACGACCTTATTCATCCAATCATGCCTTAAACGATCCGGCGGGCGGGCGGGGGGGCGGGGACCCAACTCTCCTGGAGCCGCGTTGGATAAGGGCCAAGCTCAGGCCGCCTTCTGTTTACCATGTTTTCGGGTGGTGGTGTGTTTGGTGTGGGGGAGGGGCGGGGCTTATTTGTATACACTGTACATGTTAACCCCCCCCCCCCCTGTTCAAAAATGTCATGTGGCTGCAGTGACCTATAAATATTACTACTCAGCCTCCCGTCTCTTCTGCATCGAAAATAAAACACATCCCTGAGTTTCGTTGTGTTCTGTTCTTTTCGTTTGCGTTGCGATCGTTTTGACGCCGGCGTATTTGAATATGGGAAAGAGCGCTTCCTTACCGGCGGTAACAATAAGAGCGTAAGTTATGATAAAATAAGCGTTTATTATGACATGGCAAGAAAGCTCCTATTGCAGTATTTTGTCGATAACACATAGGACAACAATGTGAAAGCTCTTGAAAAGCTCTTTCTGTTGTGTTGTTTTAAATATAAACTCAAAAGGATCCAGTATACACCAGTTGTGATCAGATCAGATTTTTGTTTCAATACAACCACAATGAGAGATGGCTCTGTCTTATTGCGTCGAGTCTTTGTGCTTTTTTTTTTTTTTTTTTTTAATTAGCTGCCCACACCCTCTCCTAGAAGCTCCGGACGATGCGTTCGGCCTTCTGGGCCTCGCTGTTGAGTTCCCCGAAGGTGTCGAAGCACTGGTCCATCTCCCTCTGCAGGGCGGCGTTGCGCAGCTCGGCGGCGGCCCGGCGGCGCTGCGACTCCTGGATCTGGGCCTGGACCGCCCGGTACCAACGCTGCTGCTGCGCCAGGTTGGCGTTCAGCCCCGCCATCTCCCCCTGCAGAGCGTCGTTCCTCTGCTCCAGGCTGCGGAGGGGAGGGGAGGGGGGGGTTTGGAAAGAGTCCAGAATCGCTTAAGAAATTAAAAGCAGGTTTTGCTCGAAGATGTCTATAAGTTAGAAAGTCTTAAAATGTCAGTTTTACCAATATTAGCCCGTAAAAATCAATAGAATTTTAAGGGATAATAGTTTAATGCTCTTCAATAATTTGTCTTAATTTTTTTTTTTGTCAAAATGAGTCAAGTTCTTCGGCATCAGTCTACATTTGTGATGTTTTAAAAGCCCAAGTCTTAATGCTTCGGGTTTTGAGAGTCAATTTGGCCAAAAATCTTGTCTGAAATTCTGTTCAAAGTTTGTGTTTGAAAAGCTCTTCAAAAGTATTAAATATAACACTCGGGCACCAAGATACACCTTGGTAAATGTTGCGTCTGTTGTAGGGATTGATAAATATTCTGGATTGGGAGTGTCGTTTCTGTCCCAGACAGCATTTATGGCTTTAAATTACTATGTGGGGGGAAAAAATTAGGCATTAAAAAAATGCACAAAAAGGTAGGCTCAAAATATAACAGTTACACTATATTTTAATGACGGCACTGAGAGAAGCAAAACATTATGCAAGGTCAGGAATGACAAACGACCTTGGTTAAACCTCTTTAGAAAAACAAAATATCAGTTTTAAAATTTGCATTATGACATTCTGAGTATTCGGCAGTTTTGTGTTATTTCTGTGACCCCCCCCCCCCCCCCCCCCCCCTCCGCAACCTTTTATGTGTTACATCAGGCTGTCTTAATTTTACCTCTGCTTCTCTGTGATTGAACAAAAACTTGGTCTATATCTGTATTGGGCCAGATATGTGATAATGTCTAGGTCAGCAGTGCGGCCTCTTAAATTAGCTCTCTTTCCAGCACCACAGACACAAGCTATTTCTATAGGTCAACCTCATTGGCTGGGCAGTTCTTTTTTTTCTCCTAACCAGTCACTGAAAAAATTATATAAAATAAATGTGCAAATAACATAGACAGTCCAGACTGGATAAGTTACAATAGATATCTAATGAAGAAAATGACAAATAAACATTTAAAGCGAGGACTAATGTTATTTATGTTCAACGAAAACCTAATATCAGCTTCGACAGCCAACGTCTCTTTTGGGGAAGAGGTGATTTCACCCCTGGAACTCTTTTTTTACAATATACACGTTTTCCAGACTCCAGCACGAACGGCTCGTCTCAGGTCCTGCTGCAGCCTCTCCATGGTCTGACTGGTGCATTTTAAATAATTAATTTTGATCTTCAACCATTCTGATGGACACCGTCTGAGCATTGTGTCACTGCAGGAACCAGCTGCACTTCGGTTTCAGCTCTCGGTTGAGCGGCCGAAAACTCCATGAAAGCCATAGTGGCAAAGCTTCCGGGTCGAGGTCCAGATCCAGCAAAAGCGGTGGTGCAATCATGGTTTGGAGACAAAACCATGACAGTACCACCGCCTGTTTGATGCGAGAGTTAGAGAGGAATACGTTGTTTGTTGTTCTCAACACATTTGGGACCATGTTCGCCAAAAAGCTCAGCTTTTGATCCAAGAGCTCCAGTGCTCGAGAACTCCTGAGGATCATCCAGGTACTTGCTGGCAAACTAGAGACGTGCTTCTTCGTGGACACTTTTTCCATCTTGGTACTCCGTGAATTTTTTTGTCTCCTCCTGTTTCTTGTCATCCTTTCCAGACTGATAGACTCAGCTTCACTCTCATATTAAGGGACACGTGTAGTATACAGATTTAAACAACCAGGCCTGATTTGGACTGCACCCAATTGGAAAATGTGCAAAAGCCCATAAAGTGGGCCGATACTTTTTCAAGACACTGAATATACTCTACAAATGTAGAAATTATGCAACATCCAGATATTTCCAAAGCTGGCAGCAAATACAGGGAAAAAAAAACATGTTCTCAGCGGAGTCTAAAGCTCTATATTTTGCCTAGTGGAAAAACTCAGACCGGATACTGCTTTGAAGACTCCCATGACCCGCTTTGGCCTGGAGAGCTGGACAAACAGGATGTCGGGTGAAGCACGGGTCAACAGAGAGTCCAAGAGCAAAGCCGTATCTCCACCGAACTTCAATTGTGAGCTCCCATCAAAACGCTCTCCTTTCTCCCTGACCATACTTTTACTTATTCATCGAGTGGTTTTTGAAAGATTTCATGCACTGTGTCCAATAATGAATCGGAATCAGTCTTACCTGGTGATCCTTGCCTCATACTCGTCCCTCTGACGCATTATCTTCTGCTGGAGGCTGGTGAGGAGGCTGCGTAGGGCCCTGGCTGAGGGGTCGACCAGGGGCAAGGGGGGTGGCACCCTGGGCCCATGTGGGACTGGCTCCACTGTGTTCTCGTAGGTTCCTGCAGGGGCCCAAAGACCCCGCAGCCCAGTTTGACTCGGGTGAGGCAGGCTGGCTACAAAATATGGCTGGAGATACGAAGTCGGGAGTTGCTGGTGCCACGTTGTGTCCCGGTGGTCAAACGGAATGCAAGGTCCTGCATCGGGCTCCGGTAACCCCTGAGGTTCCTCTTGTTCTAAGTCCTGGTGCCGGTCGAGTCCGCTGCTGGCGCTGCTGCCGGCGAGGACGATCTCACAGGAGGACCACAGGCTGCTCTCCCTGCTCCCTCCACCGGTCTCCATTGGCAGCTGGATCTGCTCCGTCACCCACACGGGGCACAAATCCTCCTGGAGGTCCGTCTCCAGGAGGTAGTGGAGGGCAGTGACGTCGTCCTGGAGGTTGTCGTAGACGGACAGAGCGCTTTTATGTTCCTCCGTGCGAGATGGGCTGGGACTCTGCCCCGGATGGAGCCTCTCCTCCTCCTCCACCTCCGCAGCACCCTGTTCTCCCTCCTTCCCCCCTCTCTCTCCTCCTCCTCCTCCTCCTCCTCCCCCTGCTCTGTCAGTCCTCCATCCCAGCTCGGCTTCCCAGCCCTGCCTCACCGGGCCCCCGTCCCAGCTGCGGTCGGGATCTGGCCACGCTCCACGACCCCCCACCCTGTGCACTGTGGGAACGTCAGCCCCAGCTGGGGTCCGGCCGAGGGTGGGGACTCCAGTTACAGCGGGGTGCAGACCCCCGCGGTCCCCGCGCCTCGCCCTCTCTCTCTGGATGTAGTGCGGGCAGTAGTTGTCATACAGGTCGCTGGAGCCTGAGCTGGACGTGGTGGGGCTCTCGGCAGGCGGACACTGCGGCTCCATGATCCGCCCGGGCACAGTGGGGGGCGGGGGCGCCTAGAGTCTTAGATGACCCCCACCCCCCTCCTCTCCTCTATGTGCTGTAATCGGGGACTCAACTCTAAAGCTTCTGGATTTCTTGACGTCTTGACAGCTTTGGGGAAGGGAGGGGTGGGGCTGATGGGGGGCAAACACCCTGCTGGGGATACCCGGGAGGTGGAAACGTGTCCTTGAGGGAGAAAGGTGTTGAAACCCCCCTTAGCCTTACTGGTTCTTTGCTGGTGTCCTTGACGTTTGCTGGCTAATGGTAGTCAGGTTGTAGTCTGGGTGTGGTTTGTCTGTGTGTGTGTGTGCGTGCGTGCATGCCTGCGTGCGTGCCTGTGTGTGTGTGTGTGTGTGTGTGTGTGTGTGTGTGTGTGCGTGCGTGCGTGTGCCTGTGCGTGTGTCAAGCAGCACTGACATCAGCTGCTGCTTTAGCACAGCTTCTGAGGGAGGGACCAGGGTGTAATATAGTCCGTCCCATTCCTAAAGACAGGCACACATAGCTGTAACCACAGAAATAGACGGCGGCCGGGGCACAAAGTGCAAAACACACACACAATGAACACCCTACATATACTCATTCATTATATGTGGATTATACGAGTCACTCATACATACAGTTTGCCTGCAAGATAAAACACACACACATGAGCCCACGAACCCGGAATTCTGCAACGTGCTCCGTTCAGGTCCACCCAAATGGCTTGCTGAGCCTTTTAAAGGGATCACGAGGGGAAGCTCTTCTCTTGCCTTTGTAAGCGGCTCCTTTATTCAATAACTTTGCCGAAATGTGTCAAAAGCCTACAACGTGTCTGGATGGTAGAGATAGAGTTCACTCCAGTGCGTTCATCTCCCTCTATGAGAGCTGTTTTTCTCAGAACCGCTGGGCCGCTGCCATCTGCCAAAGGGACCACCGGAGCAAATCTTTTACCTGCAGAGTAAGTGACGCTGGCTGCCGTTCAGAGGTGTTATTTTTCCAGGAAGAGGGGTGGGATGTGAAGAGGAAAGAGGACTGGACCAGGGGTTCCCAAACCTTTTGTTTATCACAAGGGTCCCTCGGCAAACTTAGCTCTGGCTGAGGACCCCCCCCAAAAAAAGAATAAATATATAAATTACTAAATCAGCTTATCATATGAGCTAATAGGTTGGATAATAAAATAATGGTCATAAAATGATATATCAAAAAAAGTCACGAGACATTATCCTTATTATTAAACTTATAGTCAAACTTAAATTAAACTTTTTTTTATCGCACTATGTGTAATGCTTGTAAATGCTTGTAATGTGTACTAACACCACAAGGCAGCGCTATAGGCTATATTTATTAATGGGGACACTGGTTTTCAATGTGTGGTATTTTTTGACACTCTGCAGAGAACAGAATTTTCATCCAACAATACTTATTATCACCTGACTGTCATGGTTTATGTTATGAATCAAAAAGTACAGGAAATATCCACCGAACAGCCACAACTCTAAAACCCCCTGCCTAGTATTGTGTAGGTCAACCTCATGCCGCCAAAACAGCTCTGACCCGTGGAGGCATGGACTCCACAAGACCTCTGAAGGTGTCCTGTGGTATCATGCACCAGGACGTTAGCAGCAGATCCTTTAAGTCCTGGAAGTTGTGAGGTGGGGCCTCCATGGATCAGGCTTGTTGTTCCAGCACATCCCACAGATGCTCGATGGCACTGTGATCTGGGGCATTTGGAGGCCAAGTCAACACCTTGAACTCCTTGTCATGTGCCTCAAACCATTCCTGAACTATTTTTGCCGTGTAGCAGGACGAGTTATCCTGCTGAAGAGGCCACTGCCATGAGGGGATACCGTTGCCATGAAGGGGTGTACCTTGTCTACAACAATGTTTAGGTAGGTGGTACATGGGGGACTTGATCAATGTTTGATGATGTTTGATCAATGTTATTCACTTCACCTGTCAGTGGTTTTAATGCTGATTTGGTTGTTTTAATCAGAATCAGAATCGGTTTTATTTTCACCAAGTACATTTACATATACGAGGAATTTCTTAATAATAATGATTTGTATTATTATTATAATTATGGTTGCTATTAGTGATCTATGATTTTATTTGATTGGGTAGTAGCAGTTGTAGTAGTATTAGTTGTTGTATTAGTAGTAGTAGTAGTTGCAGTGGTGGTAGTATCCTCGGCCATAGTGACTCGACTGATTCTCAACACTCAGGCCTTTCAGATCAGGAGCATTGAGCCAGTATTGATTTGAACGGCACAGGAACATTCTGATGAGGGCGCGGTCCACGGAAGGCACTCTATCAAAGACACTGGCGCATCTGTCTCACAACCGTCCTCATCTCACCTCTTGTGAGGGGAAATGAGCCCCCACAATGTTTTTACAGAGCACCCTCCCGGAGAGCTGTCCAAGGATGGAGATGTTCAAAGCATTTTGCCTTTGCAAGGATTTCGACCAAGAGAGAGTCCAACGTGTTCTACAAGATATTTGGACGTCTTTGACTTTGGGTCCTCTGGACTGTGTTCCAAGTTTGAAAGGTTGTGAGGCATTGACAGAACTAGTGGTATATAAAACTGTCAACCAATGAGTTGATAATGTCTCTTGAAAAGACTATTTGGTTATGCAGGGATTGGGGATGTTCTCCCAGAATGCCGCCCCAGCTGAGGGTGTACAGGCAGTGGAAAAGTTGGTTTGGCACAATAAGCCTTTGACCTTAAAAGAACATTTGATGAGAGATATTCAATGATAGCGATAGTGCAACGAATGAAAGTGGCAACGGGAATGTAAAAGGAAAAAGTTGAAAGTCGTCTTCGGGGGAGATGGAGTTGGAAAGGTCTTAAGCCTCTGTAGGGTATTTCATCAGGGCAGAATGATCCTGGCCCGCAGTCAGGCAAATGCTGCTTTGTTGATTCTCTCAATAGCTTGGCATTTGGTCCAGATAATCTGAGCAATCATAATTGGATAGTCTTTACCAGGCGTTATGATAATGGGTATTTAGAGAGGGACAAATGCGCTGCTGACAGTTTCAGCGTGTGAGCTAGCTGCCAGGTGGTTATATAACCACCATCCAGCATGCCTTTGCCGGAAGTGGCAAAAGTGGCACCTGGCACCTGGCACCGCCTGGCAGATTCTCCAGAACAGCATTCCAGAGAAGGAAGGATTTTTGCAGGCCTTTTTCATCGTGCGCCACCGTGTTCATTCCCACCTGGAAGCCCCCAGTAACAGTCCTACCCATTTAATGGGCTCAGAAGCTGGTGGATAGGGAGCTCAAACTACTATACTCTTTGGATAAATCAGTTCACTGACCAAACGCCCCTCGGTGTGTTCGACACGGCGGTCACTGCAATACCATCGAGGTCATATCTACTGGTTCACCATAGGGTTCTGAACGCTTGCCACTGGTATTCACACCCCGAATTGGTCGCTCGCCCAAAACAATCTCCATCAAGTATTCAGATGCCAATGTGGTTGCTGACACCTCCAACCCCAAGGACAAAGCCCAATCCTCTGTAAACCACTTTCCTCAATGGTGTTCACCCCATTTTCTTGATCTGAAAGCAGAAAAAGAAAGAAAGAAATAAATGGACTTCAGAACATTTTATCCTCGGAGCCAAAACAATAGAGTGTGAGCGGAGCAGTACTAGATGAGACAACCAGCTGACCTTTGGAGCCAACCGTCATTGATTCCATGCCAAAACTCAGTCAAGACTGAAGACTTAATTGACTCACAACACTGAAGGTGAATCAGCCCGTCTCATGTTGACCTTCGGTTTTACAGCGTGGTAATGTATGGCTTTCTCAACACCACTGGAACCCATATTGAAGATTAGGTTGGAGAGAGTGATATGGCAGAGTGGTAAAATTAGTATAAACAGCGAAAGACCATCAAGGAACCTCATGAGGACAGCACAGACTTCCAACACATCCCTTAAACCATCGCTTGGCGACTCCACCACCAACGTGAAGGTTGAGGTCTTCACCCTTCGCCGCCTTATGGAAATTACCCAGTGCCCATGTGGGGTGCACGGAAGGAGCCACCAAGCGCAGGATTTAAGTCTCCCGGGGAAACACTGTTTCTTAAACGTTGTTTCTCTTCTTAAATCGTCCGTACAAACCGGCGGAGAAAAGCCGCGGGAAAACACCGTTGCCGAACCGTGTCCCGCTGCAGCCCTTTGCACTTTGGAGTGTCCTCGAATCAACCCTCCGCACGGCTGTGTCTTAAAGGATGAGGATGAGGAAGGAGAAAAAGATCAAAACAGAAGGGAATGCCGGCGATGCTTCCTTTCATTTCTCCACTGTGCGTCGCAGGCTTTGCCGTGACCTCTGCGCTCTCCTTTAAAGACCAACCTTTAAAGGACAATATCTCTGTCTGCGCTGGGGGTCACTGACTGACCGAGACCCTCGTCGCCTCCCCCTGTCCTCTCCCCTTCCCTCCTTCCTCTTCGCCCCAAACGTCTGCGTAGTTGTTTGTAGTCATGACGACTGGCGCCATGGCAACACAGCTCCTCATGGTTTTAAATTATACAGGTGGAGGGATGAAGGAGAAAGTGATGGAGTGGGAAAAAGCGATGGATCGGGGCTATTTTAGAACGTGCCGAGACGGGGAGTTATTGAAGAGGGTCCTTGTAAAGGGGTAAAGGGCTCTGAAGATGAGATGACGCGCACGGTTCCCGTGTAGAAAGAGAGGACAAAGTCTGCACTTCCCATTGATCACCAGATGCAGGAACATGGGAGAGTCTGAGAAAATAACACTATTATTGTGCATGTGATTATGTGTGTCTGTATGTGTGTGTGTGTGTGTGTGTGTGTGTGTGTGTCTGTGTTTTCCAGTGCTTTTCTGCACAAACACCCCGGGAGGAGGAACGGCGGAGTTTTCGTCTTGCAGATGGCAGCGACTGAGGTTGACAAAGCAACAGAGTTTAGATAAGAAAAGAAGGAGACAAAAAAAACATAAACAGCTTGAGCTTTCTCGGAAGATGTGGCGGCGTGTGCCTGCGTGCAGGTGTGGCTTGCTTCGGAGCTCTCAACTCGGTAGCGCTTAGCCAAGAAATAAGAAATAGTCTCTAGAATGTATAGGCTCTCGACTGAGGCTGCGAGGGAGTCTATACAACACTGGCTGTTCTAATTCCAACATGGCTTTTTATTGCTGGAAATGTGGATCCAGCATGCAGACGCCGGTACATGGTTGGCACTAGGAAGGTTGTGTGTGTGTGTGTGTGTGTGTGTGTGTGTGTGTGTGTGTGTGTGTGTGTGTGTGTGTGTGTGTGTGTGTGTGTGTGTGTGTGTGTGTGTGTGTGTGTGTGTGGAGGGGGAGGTATACAATGTCACACCACATAATTTATAATTCAGAGTGTAGTTTACAGATGGCCTGACCCACAAACAAAAAGGAAAATCCAAATCTGCCCTGGACCTCTATTGGTGGAAAATGTTTCTTGTCAACAGATTTAATTGTGCTGACCTCCATGATAAGGCTGGATAAATGCTGTACATCGGGTCATCGACCATTATTATGAATGTGGAATATGAGTTCGCTGGAGCTGCGTGCGGTATTGACCAGAACTGTCGCATTCCAGCATTTGGTCAAATATAAACCTCCCTTCACCACCCTGGCTCATCTGGGGGAAAAAGGAAACCCTTTTCTGACATCAATGTGCGTACACTGATATAACTACACGTGCATAATGCATTTGTACATTGCCAAAAACATGCACAAAAATATCTACGTCTACATTTACAAGCGTGCACACACACGTGATTTCTATATTTCAGATGTGCGTCATACTGAAGCATATGATGTAGGTTATGTTGACACCATGGCTAATGGGATTCTACTGCTTTTTGATATTCTCTGATGTGTTGTTATCCACACATTCTTACTCGAGACATATCTACAACATTTTCATAAATATAACGATTACACATGGAGTGTACTGTTTGGATTCATTAGTTTGCATCAACTCCTTACGATGATGTGTGTATATCCACTATTTATTCCTCTGGTGAATATTTCAACTTTTTTTAGATAAAACATACAGAACGAACATTGGATATTCACAGCACGGAGCGAACTGACATCGTTTACAGTAAGCAGTACAGGGAATACACATTAAAACACATAATGTCGAATCCCAACTACTGCGTGATTTAAAACATTTGTTCACAACGAACAAATCATCTGTGAGTCTTGCATTAGTACTGTCAAGCAGACGGTTAGAATGAGAGACGTATGTATTCAGTGACTGTGGTTTGTGGTTCAAACCAGACTCTGGGTGGTAGACGTCACACCACGGCAGAACCCGTCTTCTCAGAGCGGCCTTTTTCAGGCCCGTGGGGCTTTTTGATAAATGCTTGGGTTTTTATCTGACCCGCTGAGGTGTTTGGAAACGAGAAGGCCGAGGAAGCTGAAGTGGTGAACTCACTCCGCCCCGGTGCCGCTGATGTGAGGTGGCACGCGTGGGCGCCCATGATCTGCGCTCCGCTGTGTGTGCCCCCGCCGCTCCATTCCCCTATTGAACCGCAAGATAGGGCAAGATGGATGGAGCCGGAGCTAGGTTCCGTGTGCCTTTTTTTCTTTTGAGCAGCTGCCCCTCTTAACGTCTCTGCACAGCCCTGAGACAAACTCGAGTGTTCAATTCCTCTCCTCGCGTCCAGTGGCGCCGTGGAGAGAAAGGGCTACCGCGGACGACTACTCTCCAGACCCGTTTGGGGCGGATCAGCGTTAGCACACCCTTCACCCTTCACACGGCTACTGAGGTTGAGCGCAACAGGGTGAATGCTGAATACGACTTGGCTGAAGCTCCGTGTGGAATGGAGCGCGAGCGTTTCAGTGGTTTGACAGGCGTGAACTTTGGCGAGAGGAAGTTGTCAGCCGCATGTGTCATCCATCTTCCGTTTCTTAACGTGAACCATCAAATGCATCATCGGCGAGTTCTTAAATTAGGAGCCATGCGGTTTATCAGTGTGTTGCCAATAAGAATATGCACACACGCATCATATCCAGTTGGGTTAATATATTTCCGACGACATCTCACCTCATCTTTGCACATGTGTGGGCAGGTTATGTCGATACTCAG
>NC_137199.1:11143120-11150620 GCF_960531495.2 Zeus faber | reverse complement strand
CAGGGCGCTGGGATATCCACTCCCATACCCGGAATACCAGTACAATAGTCAAGATTGTAGTAATAGCTCATGTTCATATTTATAAATGATACCTTACATACCCATTACAATAATCCATCCTCTGCATACTGTAGTATTCTGTTTATTTTTTATATATCTGACTATTTTTCTGTTTTCTATTTTTTGTATTTTTTTGGCTATCTGTATATTTGACCATTTTTATATATTAGTTTAGTTTTACTTCCCTTGTTATTATCTATTTTATTTAATAATGATTTTTATTCTCCATTTTCTTCAGACTGTTAAGCGTTTCTATTTATTTATTTATTTATTTATTTATACTAATGCTCTGCAGTGTAACGCACCAAACCTCCCCAGAACAAATTCCTAGTATGTGTAAACGTACCTGGCGGAGATATAAAAGAATCCGATTCTGAGTCTGAAGACGGAAAAGATAGAAATCTTCAGCTCCCGTTCTTTCTCCGCCATCTGATATCCCGTAACGCTAACACAGGGGAGGGGGGGGGCTTTAGAAATCACACGACCAGAAATTTCGGAGCCACATCGCAGATCTGGTCCGACGACGCCCAAGCGAAGGTTGAAGACACCAAATGTCCAATCGGCTGGGATCCTCGAAAGGCCCTGAGAGAGAGAGAGAGAGAGAGAGAGAGAGAGAGAGGGGGGAAATAGAAACGTGGATTCTCTTTCACCGCTCCGTGACTATGGGGAATAGTGTCATTCAAGCCCCCGGTGCGTCCGTCTCACATCGCATTTCAAAAGAACCTTTTTTTTTTTTGGAGGATGAGAGAGATCCAAATCCATATCCCATAATGAAATCTGTCTCACGGAACAAGCGAAACACAAAGTGATATTCTAGTCTATTTGCATGAAGAGGAAAAGGAAAAGAGAGGGCATTCATCTGCTGGATCCTTTGAGTGTCTCCTGGATGGTGTTAATCCATTTTCTCTCTTTCAGGAAGGAAGGAGAGTGTAAAGCGATATTATAATGTGCCGAACAAAAGAAAGGGGAAAAAAACAGGCGGACGTGTTTTAATCAAATTTTGGTCGGAGACCCGAGACGATTTGCCACGCCCCTCTCCAACTACGACCAAGAGAGACTCCATTTATTCCATGATCCGCGCGGCTCCATGTTTAACAACTTTGAACCGGGATTTATTTTCCCATCCGTTGACCTCTGTGCATTTAAAATTCACAATAGCCTCTGGGCGTGGCACGGCATTTTAGTGCAAATCTTACGATGCAGTGGACGTGAAGGATGCAGATGAAGACAACGAAAGTAGATGTAGATTAAGATGGATGTGAATGACAACATTCTAGAGGTTCCTGTTTCTCATGTTCCATAATCGTTCTATGTGTTTCTAGTGATAAGAACGCCCCGAACTTCGCGAAAATAGGGAATACTGGGATGGGTAAATACGTTGAATACCGTAGATTAGCGTTGGCGGCCCACATCCCACCAGAAGTAATACGGGAGCCAAACAGTGCGTTCTCAGAGGACGTATATTTTGCCAATCATATGCATTCTCATACTGTACATCCAGTGCAGTCGTGGCAAAACCAAAAAAATGAGGTGGATTAAAAATAACCTTTATATCTATGGAACTTTCGCGTAACGTTCGTCACGTAAAACTAACAATAACAGGAGCACGCCGATGTGAACTCACCTGGTGAGAGGGCTGATGTGGCATGGCAGACACCAAATGCTTGATGTCTGGCTGGCGACGGGTGCGCAGCTTGGTCCTCAAACCGTGCAGGCGCTCTTCGACTGGATTGATCACGGTGACGGGAAGACGCATTCCTTCCTTTGTCAAAAAATTCAGACGGAGGTTCTCAAACGAGTCAAAGATCGACCGGCCTGGCCCACATATCCATTTTCCGTAAAAACGACTCTCGTCATCTCGTCAATCCTGCGTCTGTCTGAGTTATCAGACAATGAGATGAGGTTGATTGGCTCGCACGCCTTCTCTCCCAACATCCCCCCCACTATCTCTTTTGTGGCAGGAGGAATTAAATTCTCGCCGATTGTATGCGGCTGACCAGGCTTGGCTATGAGTCGGGCGACCCGATAGGACGCTTCTGCGGCCTTTGCGTTCTCAGTGTCCATACATGATGTTTGGATGACTTTCTTCTTGCCCTGATACTCCTGGAGTTTATTATTGAAAAATTGAAGCGGCTTGGACATGCCCTTTGGTGTTTTGTCTCGAGGTGACACCGCAGTTTACATGGCTTCGGAGCTTTGTTTGATAACATCTGGGAACACACCACGCACAGCGCTAACGGTTCGTCTTCTGTGCCTGTCCAAAAGAATCCCAATGATGAATATTCAGCGCTATAATTTCTCGGAACTTTTCTTTTTTGTTCGACAGGTGGGACTGTCCCGCCTGTTCGATCCATTTTGATTATCACCTCAAGTTCAAAAATGTACAGGTGCACGTCGATCGTGGTCCGGCTTGGACGTCGTACGCCCTACCATAAGTTCCTATGTATCAGTGATGATGCGTTTTTGAAGGTTTTAAAGAAGAAATACCATGAATGATTTTTTTTTTTTACATTTAAAAAATGTTATGTAATTAATACATTTTTATTTATTTTTTCAATAAAATCTATGTGTTTCGCCCATGATTTGGCTGCCCACTTGCAATAGCTCCATAGGTTGGGAATCGCTGCCAGAGAATATACCCATACCAATAACCCATCCTGTGCATAGAATTACATTTCCATATTCTGTATATTTTTATATATTTCTGTTTTGTATTTTTCAGCTATTTGTGTATATTTGGCATTTTTTATTTATTTATTTTATTCGTACTTGTTTTTTTCTATTTTCTTTCAAAACAAAGCTTCTATTCCAAAAAAGGAGATCCTTCCTTAGGGAGTTGATCTCGAATGCCTCTGACGCTTTGGACAAAATCCGCTATGGTCAAGCTTCTTTTTTTTTAAATGCTTATCGTACGTATCAATAATCACCATGACATGTTCCTTGTACAACTCTGACTATTTGATTTAACTCTGATTATTTAACCAGATATCTTGATTTTGATCCATAGAACGATAGGCTTCCGTGTCGATCACTGCAGTTCTATGGATCCAAAAAGAATGGTCTAACTCCATACCGTTCAGCACTGGCGGATACAGCACAGACGGGTGAAGAGGAGGTATATGTGGATTTCCGGTGAGTATAATCATTTAGAACCAAGCTCTGTAACTTATTATTTGTTCACTCCTTAATCGCCAACACAGACATTTGTTCTCATGTTACCCAACAGCCATGGTTCTTATGATGAACTGTAAGTCGTGTTTTAACTTCGTAAAAGAGCCTCATTACGGGCAAAGCACCACCCAGCGGAGCACGCCCATAACGACTATTCCCTGGGACCTTATTAGGCCACGTATCAGGGAAATCAATTAGGACTGAGAGGGAGATTAGAGCCGACTTTGTCTGATCTCCCAGCAGTTAAAACGGAGATGTGTAGTCATTACTCAACCATTAAATCCACATCCAGACAGAGCAAGAAGGGCAGGCGGGTCGCACCGCTAACGCTAAGGGAGAGCGAGAGGGGGAGAGAGAGGGAGAGAGAGAGGGAGGGAGAGAGAGAGAGAGAGAGACAGTACTTGGATAAGATTTATGTCAGTTCGGGTAGAGGTATAGTGATCTGGAAACATAATTATTTGATGTTATGTACTGATTTGTATGACATACTGCATGTTCCTTGCCTACATTACTATATACAATGAACGAAAGAGTCATTGGACTGGTTAATTGAAGTATTGAGTCATGATAAAAAAAAAATGAATATCAAAAGATTGTATTCATATCTATATAGAGCAGTGGTGGCCAAACTGGCAGACCCCATGTATGACACTCATATTACTAAGTATCTCAAAATTGTAAAAAAAAAAAAAAAAAAAAAGCTTAATATTTAATGATATATATTAAGCTTATCAATATCAAATTATTTATTTATTATTTAATCACTTCATCATCCATTGGGAGGCTACACCGCAGGGGTTTTAACAGTATGCATGTTGGCCCACGGGCCACAGGTTGAGCACCAACCGATATGAAATCCACAGAACCGAAGTAATCCTGGATAAAAGATTTTTACGAGAGAAATGGACAAGGGGGTGGGTGAGGTGAAGAGGAAGGGAGGTGAAGCAGCTGAAGGAAAAGAAAGGAGAAAGTTATGTAGGCCACATCTCTCTCTAAAGGTCCCTGTCACATTAAGGAGGCTCCCCTCTCTCCTCCGAAGGTAAAACCTCATTGGAATGAGCGATCGCGTGGGGGCGGCGGGGGGCTCCCCGAACCCGAGTCATCGCTTTTTTTTCACATCCCAGGATCCAAATTCAATAGAGCACATCCCAGCGTGTGTGGAGTATGAAAATGTGGCCGGGGCTCCTCCCAAGGCTCCGTGGTTTGATGCCCCCTCCCCTCCTCCCGCTGTCTGGTAGCCATAGTATTTGAGAGACAAAGACGGGCTCTCAGCAGTCCCTTCCTCCCCCTCCATCGGCAGACCTTTCTCATCCATCCATTATCGGCGCCAAATAAATGCCCGCGGGAGGAGAGGGAAAAGGTCCTCGCTCCCTGAAAGGGATTCTCTCTGAGAGACGGACCGACGGTGAGAGAGAGAGAGAGAGAGAGAGAGAGAGAGAGGAGACAGAGCCTGCGGTATAGGTGATGGAGGTCTGGATGGACAAAGCGGACGGCTGTAGAAAGACTCCAGACGTGGAGAAAAAAGTGGCCGCGACCTACTTTGGTTTCCCCCGCTTCAGCAGCCGCGCTCCCTCCCCGTCGGACCCATCGGGCGGTCGCTCGTTAGGGCGCGGCGCCGCGTCTCGCTCGCCGTGCGCTGGTCTGCTCCATCCACCGGAGCGCGAAGCCGTTCACCGACCACGGACCGTGGGTCCAGACTTAGGTCGGCCATACTTGTGCTACTGGAAAACTGAACATTAGTTGTAGTTGTGGTTGTGGTTGTGGTTGGAGTGTGGTGTGTCGCTCCTCCCGCCTCACCTCACCTGACCGAAAGTGATTCACCATCGACTTTGGTTTTCCAGACGACCAGCACCGCAGACGACAGGAAAATAAGTCCTACCCTCAGGGACCTTAGTGCAAATCCCCTCTACCTGCTGTAGCCATAGAACAATCACGTAAAAGCAAAAGGCCAGGAGAAGAAGGCGAACGATCTAATACCTTGTCTGAACACTGGTCTTAACCTTAGAATTCCAAACCATGAAATCTGCAAGCGGTGTTGCCGGCAACACCGGGTAAGTACATATTAATCCAGCAAGGTCAGGCTGCGGCACCTTTCAAAATCGTCTCCCCCCCCCCTATGGCGAGCTAGCGGTGGTAGTCAGGGTCAGTCAGCAGGCAAGGCGGCATAAATACTTGAAAAAAAGAAACCCCCTTCCCCGGAGCTCGGAGAGTGAATTTATAGATCTGACATGCATCAGGAAACTGGGCCGCACTCACACCACAGCGCTGCGCGGCTCCCTGGGTGATATTAGCACGGCTCAAACTGCTGCCGCCCCTGGGATGGAGCCAAGGTATAACATCTAATACCAACTAATGGAGGGCGGAGTCGAGCGCACCTTCACGCACGCCTACAGAGATGGGATGGCGGGATGGCACACGCACACACACACACACACACACACACACACACACGTATACACACCCACACACATACGTTAACAGCGCTAAAGGAATGCACACACACACACACACACACACACACACACACATATAGAAAGTCATTTTTCAGGGTTGGTAGAATGACTACACTGTGCGGCGCTTTGCAGCAGCCTCCACCAGGGTCAGAGCGAGAAGATGCCGTGGAAGGAGTCGTCCAGGTTCCTCACGTTGTGAGCTCCACTGTGTGATCGCATTCTGCGGCTGCCTCGGCTCTTCGGCGGCACACGGCCAGATCCAGACAGCTCAAACCGGCCAGTATCTTCGTGTAGATCTGAGTCCAGACTCCAGACACAATGTCTGCCTGCCTGCCTGCCTGCCTGTCTGCCTGCCTGCCTGTCTGCCTGCCTGCCTGTCTGTCTGCCTGCCTTTGAGCTTTGAGCTCTACCACCTTCCCCTCCAGACTTGCGGTAATCTGTTGAAAGAAAAAAAACTGCCATCCCCCTTGATGGTTTAATTCATGTCTGTTTCTCCGTCTATATCCTGAATGAATTTCCTGCAGTACGAGCAGTATTGGCAATTACTGTACCATTGTACCACAGCTTTTTCAAATGACCGTCCAACTGGACACACAAATATGAACGAGTAACGTGTCACAACGTTGTATCGCAACACAAACAATGGATATGTGCCTTTTCTCCGGGAAGCAGAGTTGCTATGACAACGTGCTATTTGTGCAGTAGTGGACCGGTTAAAGCCAGAGCATCATCTCGGCTAAACAGTTTAGCCAAGACGGTTTGTCAATGGATCGTCTGTCCCAGCAATAAAGAGACTGACCACAAGCCGAAGATCGATACGTTACGGGTCAATGTCAGAGGTTAAAGGCTAAAACCCGATTGCATGCCAGTGCAGGGAAAGGGAAAAGGGGCTTTTCTTAGATATCACATTGGAAGCAGAAGCGGGAAAACGATGCACAAACTCCATCCGTGTCCTGTAGTTCCGCCATATGATCAGCACATAGCCCAACTGAAGACTCAGCCAGAGGTTGCTGACCTCCTCCATAGCAAGATCTCTTGGGGCCAAACTGCAATAAACTCTTTTTAATGGAAGTGTTGTAGCAGCGTCAACGCTCTGTATTATATAGTTTCAGCATTGGGTCTGCTCCATATATGGCCGATGTCCAAGTATGGACAATGTATGGTGACTTCCTTAGTATACTGGCCTTCATTTAATGAGCCATGATACCTCTCTGAGAGGGGCCCATTGGAGGATCTTTTAACCGGCCTTCCCTTCCCCCCTCCGGTCCCGCTGCGATCTTCTCCGGGACCCCTGTCCTCGAGCAAGCCGGTATCTGATTTCACTTTTCCTTTCCTCTGGTCCCCTGCGCTCCTCTCGCCGCCACGCAATCAGGGATATAGGGTTTCCCTAATGAACGCCATATCCGCACCACAGGCCGCTGACCTCCCAGCTTTTCAATTATTTATTCTGGAGGGCTGCCGGTCTCCAGACGCCGGCACACGGTAGGCGCCTCCTTCCTCCTGCAGTCCATAAGGCAGGTATACTGCAGCTACAGCGCAGCCAGGCAGATGAGATAAGTGTCTGAATGTGCGTTTCACAAAATTGGATCTTTACGCCGAGCAGCGTGTGAGCGTATGCGTCTGTTTAGTTCTGTTGCCATAGCGTTTTCTATCTCGAACACCTTCTACTGACTCCAAATCGATGCAAAAAGTCAGTTCTTGTTACCTTTATAGAGACAAATCCCACTCAGTTACTGCCCACATGCCTGTTTTTTTTTTTTTTCCACCTTTTCCTCCACGCTGCTGCTCTTTCTCCTCCCTCTTTCTCAGCTCACTC
>NC_137199.1:11128120-11138120 GCF_960531495.2 Zeus faber | reverse complement strand
CTTTTTTACGAGTCGGTTCCCGACAAGGCGCTCGGCGGTGAGAGTCGTTCATTTTTCAGCCTCTTCATTCGTTCGATTCGGTTGGTGCAACGCAGCGCTGGGCCAGGGAGGGCCTCCTGGGTGACGAACGCGAGTCGGAAGAGTTGGTTCGGCAAGAATCTTTTTTTAATCCTGTCGCAATTGTTAATTTTGGTTTGAATGTGTAATCAGGTAACTTTCAATATGATTTACACCAAATGTCTTGGGCTTTAATTTCGTTCTCAGTGATAGGGTGGTGGGGGTGGGGTGGGTGGAGATTTGGGGTTTGCCGACGTGAGCAGTGAAAGTCGGGCTCGGAGCAATGCGGTTGCTCAGCCTAAAGGAACATCTATTATTTCTGTACAACCTGCTCCAACATGCTCTACACCTCCACCCGCACCGCCCACGGGGGGGGGGGGTGGGCTCGCACAGGTGTGCACATGCATATACACACACACACACACACACACACACACACACACACAGGCATCCGCACACTTGATACACACACTATGACACAAAGTTCGACACAAGCGCACGCATTAATATACAATGGATTTAGAATGACTTTTTGATCGCACCTGCTGTTCTCGGGAAAAATGTTCCTTTCTTCCACGTCCTCCTTTCTTTTCTCCTTCCTTTTTTTTTATATCACATTCTTTCGGGTTTTTTTTTTGTTTTTTTTCTCTTCCTCACGAGAACCGTGTCTCTGCGGTTCATCATCCCTCAGGCGTCACGCACGCGGACCAGCAGACCGTGGAGCACAGCAAGCACAACCATGAAATTCCACGTTTTCTGTGATAATTTTTTATTTTTTTTCCATCTCGGCCAGTTTTGTGGGCTTGAAAGCGCAAACAGTTCCCCGGTGGTCAACTAAAGAGGTTTGGGGGGTGGGGGGGCTCACAATCTACGATGGAAGACCCGCGCTAGCTGCGTTCAGGCTTTCACTGGAGCAATTAGAGACCAATCAGGACGGTGGGGGTAGTCCTTCCAGTGGCAACGACCTGTTGCTAGGAAACCCTTCAGGAAGCCCCAGAGAAAGATTATCTTAAAAATAAATACGTGCATACGTTCCCCTGCGACAATAAATGTGAATGTGACTTTGCTAAATGGGGACGATGGATGAAAGAGCGGACAGCGAGGGCCAAAAAAAGCCCATCGAGGGCAGGCCGTCCGTCTTAGATTCCAATCAGACGTGGATCCACATTGCTTAAAGGAAAAACAGATGGAGGAAGATGGATGAGGACGATGGGATTCCTTGTCTTTTTTTCAGGGCCCCGGTGCATTCTGCTCGTTATGACACTTCCCCGCGGAGCCGGAGCCATGTATTCCTAATTATAGACGAGAGGGGGAGATGGGGGTTAATTATCAGACATAACAAGGGGAACTGTCTCTTCCTCGCATGTCGTCTCCAGCCCTCCTTGTCCTCTCTCTCCACACACACACACACACACACACACACACACACACACACACACAACACACACACACACACACATACACTGCCTGGCTTTATCTGCTCCTCTCTTGATCTCTCCCTCCCTCCCCCTTTGCTCTTCTCTTCTCTCCTGTCCGAACCGCTCTACGTTATACTCTTTTGGTTTTCCTTCCTGCGTCGTGGATCCGCCCGTCTTTCTCTCTCTCTCTCTCTCTCTCTCTCTCTCTCTCTCTGCATCCTCCGCGAGAGAGACGTGGGATGAAGGGTAGATTGAGCGAGGAGGAGAAGGAAGAGCCGAAGGTGGAGGGAGGGAAGGAGGAGGGAACGGAGGCTGCAGAGCGACGCACAAAGAGAGGCGTGGGAAGAGACGAAGGAGGAGCGCGAGCGGGTGAGAGCGTCTTCCACGCCAAGAAAAAGATCCAGGGAGGTGTATTTTTGTCGAGGCACGAACCACATCATTCACAGCGCTAGGGGTCAAGGGGAAGGGTTGGTGGAGTCCACCGGTGAGCAGTAGGTTGCTGCAGCGGGAAGTGACGTGGGACACAAACATACTGTAGACAACACCCCCCCCCCCCCACACACACACACACACACACATGGAGGTATGACAGCCGTCCATGTGGCAATGGGCGGATTTTACGTAACTGCACCGACATGTCAGAGGTGACATGACAGGCTGCAACCGCCGATAATGGCCCTCTACGTCGCTTTGATGGCGATTAGAGCTGATGACCTGAATGGAGTGTGTGTGTGTGTGTGCATGCGTGCAAGTGCATATGTACACTGTAAAGATGTCATACATTTAGGAAAAAAAACAGTAGGGCGTAGCTGGGCCTATAGCTGAATTATCTGTGTTATACTTGTTGTGCTTTCTTGTGTGTAGCAGTAGCGGTTCATCTGTGTTAATCCTGTAAACCAGTGACCACATATAAATATTCAAAATGTTCTGAAGTCAACTGTTGGTCAAGCCAAGTTGAACGCTTATAGCCATCATAGGAAGAATATTTTATTATAAAATTTTAATTTTAAGACTATATGTATGTCAATATAACATAATATAACCCCATATATATATATATATATATATATATAAATTATTCATGAACCATAAATTATTTTGGCAGTTTCACCTACCACGTGCCACCCAAGTGGTGTTTTCAGGGAGCTCCGGCACAGAGACACAGATGACAGGGTTGTAGCCACACCAGTTCACTGTAGAGAGTGGTTTAGGTGGAATAATACCAGGAGCAGACGGACACGTGTCACGACAAGGGCTCCTCTCCTGAGTGAATGTGGGGATGGGGGTTTTACCTGTTGCTTGTCAGAACAACCAATGAGCAACAGGTATGCAGCCACTCTGATCCTGGGTCCCACTTACCTAAACCCAGGACAGGTGTGGCTGCTCGAACCACACCATCCCCACACCACAATTATATATATAAAATGTATTACTATTACTATTCATTTTATATTATATTATTATTATTATTTTATGATTGAATAAACATTATGATGAATTTTGCGGCAACAAATGAACATTTTGGTCACTACATTTCTTTTGTTAATATTATCAGTGGAGCTGGAACACTATGGTTCACTGCAGATTTTCTAAATAAAAAAATGTATTGGAATTCTGGCTGGGTGGGTCACGGAGATCCTCCTTTAATGTCAACCATACCAGATAATGCCTGAGCTGCATGTGTATCAGTGTGTGTGTGTGTGTGTGTGTGTGTGTGTGTGTGTGTGTGTGTGTGTGTGTGTGTGTGTGTGTGTGTGTGTGTGTTTGTCAGACCGAAGACCAGTGCACAGCCCTCCCTCAGGTGTTACAGAACCTATTTAAAAGCTTGATTACAAACCACCTGGCACCACCTTCACGTTGGACATGTTGGAGCCGTGTGGAGGCGGAGGAGGAAACGGTGTCAAACACAACTGGATGCAGCTGGTTAGTGCATGTGTGAGTGTGTGCATTTTCATGAGTGAATACTGATATGTGCGTGTGTGTGTCTGTCTGTCTGTCTGTCTGTCTGTCTGTCTGTCTGTCTGTGTGTGTGTGTGTGTGTGTGCGTTACTAGAACCTTTATTCAATCAGGTAAAATCCCGTTGAGAACAATGAACAAATCATTTTTGCAAAGAAAGACCTGAGTTACATGTAAGTATATGGTAGTACGTAGTATGTAGTATAACAATTTAAGATAAATATTTCAATAGAATGCTCACAAAATGAATGATAAAACTCACATAGGCAAAATAAGATTGACAAAAAAAAACCCTAATGAACTAATTTTAAAAAATAAAACAAAATCAATACATCGATTTTTTTGCTTATTCTTTTTTTGTTGATATTTTTCACTTTCCAGACATATTTTTTCTGAAACAATTATATTATCATTTTTTACGACTCTGCTTACTTGTTTTGCTCAGCCTTTGGAATTGCACGTTGATCTTTTCAACACACTGTCTTTATTTGATGTATTTGACAAATAAAGAACCTTCAATTAAAAAGAGAGAGAGAGAGAGAGAGAGAGAGAGAGAGAGAGAGCGGGAGAGAGAGAGAGGCTCCTGGAGCTCTTATCTGGGCCCTGGTGACTAATCCCACAGTCACACACCTCTGCACCTGGTTCTGCCTAGAGTGTCATTATTGTCTCACGTTCCTCTCTCCCCCTCTGCGCCCTCCCTCCCTTCCTGTCTCTCACATATCTGTCTCTCCACGGGGGGGACTCTGCACGCCGCTACATGACAAGTGAGACACCACGGGAGAGAATGGGAGAGAGAGAGAGAGAGAGAGAGAGAGAGAGAGAGAGAGAGCGAGAGATAGCGAGAGACAGGGAGACGGACAGACCGTCAGGCCCACCGACAAACAGACAGACAGACAGACAGACAGAGGGGAAGGAAGGAGGGTGAAACCTAAAGAGCGCAGGTGTGTAATAGCAGCTTCAAAGTGGAACAGAGGATGGAGGAAGTGGAAAGAAACGGATATAGAAGATTATCATGTAAATAAAGAATATACTGTCCCGGCTTGAGTCCATGTGTGTGTGTGTGTGTGTGTGTGTGTGTTTGTGTTTGTGTGTGTCGCTCATCCCCCCTAAGAACCTCTCGCTTTGCGGTGCGACTCTTTGTTTGCGTTTTTCATTGTTTGAAGAATCCTGACATCTCCCAGCGGAGACTTGCCTCTTCCTTCTGTCAGGGAAATCTTTTAAGCGTTTCCCATGGTTTTTTTTTTTTTTCCTTTTCTTGTTTTGTCTCTTTTTTTCTTTTTTTGCTTAAGGAGCGTCAGCCGCCTTTCAAAGACCAGAGGAAACGTTTAAATCCATATAATACGATGTAACGTAGAGCATAGCCATAGAAGAGCGGCTGCTGCTGCTGAAATGAACTAATAGATGAGGTGAGATTGAGCAAAAATATAGTATATAAGAAAAAACAACTTTGATGTCCGCCACTGTGTGTGTGTGTGTGTGTGTGTGTGTGTGTGTGTGTTTGGGTGTTTGGCTGTTTGTGTGTGTGTCAAGAAGCAGAGCAAGAGAGAGAACCCAAGATACGAGTAATAAACAAGATGCAAACAAAAGTAAACAACAAGAATTTTAATTGTAATTTTATTTTTTTTGAGAATTGAAATCGATCAATCAAAAAAAGATACTAAAAAATATATATTAATATTAAACAATATATTGATAACAAACTAAATAAATAAACACTTTCCCACGCTTTACCCCAACAACTTCATAAAAGTTGGAGCCAAACAATATGAGGTGGATGGTGTTTTATTCGAAAAATCCTCCTTAGATCCGAGGATTGAACAAGTGTAAGGATCCAACCAATCAGCATCAGCAACAGGCAAAAGACCTCAGAACATATGATCATTAAAGGTCACACGTTGTACTCCTATTCAACAGGTGAATATCGGCCTCTGAGTTCACCAAAATGTGTCTGAAGTTTTTTCTCTTTCTGAAAACACCACTCTTGGTGTGGTCTTTATGGGGATGCATTCTAGCCATTGTAGCATGCCTCTATTCCTCTGTTTGAGTCACCTTCTCAACAGGGTTTTTCTCTGTCTGTACATGGCCTCCGCGATTCCCCCGTAAGTCAGTAAACTCCTTGGGAATCTCTATAAGAAGCAGCAGCAAGAAACATTCTTGGGACATCAGCCCCCATTCTCTCATCTTACTCTCCCTGTTATTTAAGAGCGTTGATAAGATGGAGTTCGTCCCACAGACCTCCAACTAACCTACTGATACCGTGAACGTTAATGTGGATCCCACACCAGCAGCTTTGTAGAGAATTACATCTAATATATTACCTCAGCTATTAGTGTTAAATTTGCACGACGTTACAGTTATTCTGACCTCGGCAGCTCGGAGAAAACTGTCTGGGTTGTCTTATTTGACAGTTTGTGTGCTGGTAGGACCATCAGAGACCCAAATGTACTGTATTTGCACAAGCACTGAAAAAGGGAGTTTTGCATAAGCGGTGACCTTGAAATCAAGTCTTTCCAATGCAATTTCCTATTCAACACCAACATCCAAATTTCAACTTACCAGTTGGATTCTGGATTCTGAAAACCCCCCTGGTGTGCACTTGTAGGTGGGTATATATGTGTGTGTGTGTGTGTGTGTGCGTGCCTGTGTGTGTGTGTGTGTGTGTGTGTGTGTGTGTGTGTGTGTGTGCGTGCCTGTGTGTGTGTGTGTGTGTGTGTGTGTGTGTGTGTGTGTGTGTGTGTGTGTGTGTGTGTGGGTGTGTGTGCGTGTGCGTGCCTGTGTGTGTGAGGGCCAGTGGTGATGGAGCAGAGCACGTCGCAAGAGATACGACTGTAGAAGCAATAGAGTGTAGAAAGAGATGAGAAGAGAGAGAGAGAGAGAGAGAGAGCGAAAGAGAGAGAGAGAGAGAGAGAGAGAGAGAGAGAGCGAAAGAGAGAGAGAGAGAGCGAGCATCAAAAATAGTCTTCAGACGGAGCAGATGTGTCACTCTGCACACCTGGTTCCACACCTATGACTCACGTTTGTTGTGTTCCTATCCTAATAATCCTAATACTAATGCCACGCTCCAACGACTGACGGGATCACTCGTGGTGGTGCTGTCAGGAGCGTCTGGGGAGAGTGAAGTCACGGTTAGCTCCATGCTAACGACGCTCCCACTTTGCGTCTGGGAGCCACTGATTGGATCGGCGGCGGCGGCGGCGGCGGCGGTGGCGGCGGTGGCGGCGGCCAAAACAGATGATGTCACCCACCCTCCCTTCTCACGCTGACTGCGGCCCAATTATGCCACTGGCACGAATGACATGACAAGCAGCGCTAATCGGTGACAAAGAGAGATGAGAGAGAGAGAGAGAGAGAGGGGGAGAGAGAGAGAGAAAAGACAGCGAGAGAGAGAGAGAGAGAGAGAGAAAGAGAGAGAGAGAAAGAGAGAGAGAGAAAGAGAGCACGAGAATAAAAAAAAATAGGAGTGGAGCGGGAGAGGGGAACGGTTGCCTCCGGGCTGTGTTCAGAGTTGCTCTGGTTGGGTTTTCAATCGCAGACAAGCTACCTTTGATAGTTTACGAGAGCCGGAACCTTCTGTGGAGACGCTCTGCGAGCTGTAGAAAGGAAGGGTTATTATTATTATTATTATGATGATGATGATGACGATGACGATGATGATGATGATGATGATGTTGATGATGGCGTGTCACAGACAGGCCCTCACAGGCGACAGCCGCCCCGTCAGGATATGTCAGTGTGAGGAATGCTTGCTCACTGATTGTACGTCTGTACGTCTGTACGTCTGTACTGCAAATTTGATTTGAGTCTCACTCACCTGCAACCCCCCCCCCCCCCCTCTCTCTCTCTCTCTCTCTCTCTCTCTATCTCTCTCTCTCTCTCTCTTTCGCTCTCTCTCTCGCCAATCTGAAGTGACAGATATGGAAAAGGAATGTTTCGCCAGAGAAAACCCTTCTGTCACCTTGGCAACGGGGGGAGGGGGGAGGCGAGAGTGGAATCCAGCGGAGAGCGAGAGAGAAAGCGAGAGAAAGCACGAGAGAGAGAGAGAGAGAAAAAGAGAGACGGGCAGTCAGGCTGCCTATCGCAGTCCGTACCAGAGAGGCGAGAGCGACAGATCAATAGAAGCTAGCAAGGACAGAAAGGAGAAACAGAGACGTGCGAGGTAGAGAGAGAGATGAATCCGTCGACTCATTTTTCACGGCCCGAGGATGACATCGCACATCACTCTCGAGTTCCTTTAAACCCCAGCTGGAGCGTCCGCTGTCACATGGAGCGACATGGAGCGCCGGGAGAACGACGTCGCACCGTTTGGCGTCTCATCGAATGTCCCGTTATGATCTGCTCGATCCCGCATGTCCCACAGGTGATCATTTAGAGGCCTTGAAAACTCTCCACAGAGGAACACTGTCCGTCTTCTGTCTTCACAGCGCCATCGTCCGACCTCTACATGAGACACGCGCGGTATTCCATACAATGTGTAATAAAGGCGATGAGCCAAAAAAGTAAAGAACATGCAAGTGCTGCATGGTGAAACATTACATTTACAAGTATTAATATTGCAAGACACTTTTGTCCAAAGCGACTTACATGAGCAGCTCTAATCACTCAGATGTTGTTGGTGCATTATGTCAATAGTTATAGCGAAGATAGGTTCAGGTATTCAGATGTTCCAGAAAGAGCAGGGTCTTTCACACACCCAGGATGGGAGCCCTGTCATGACGTGTTCCATCTGCTCCTGGCTAATTCCACCAAGCCTCCCCTCTACAATAAACTTGTGTCTACAACCGATCGTCAACTGCGTCTCTGTGCCGAACGTCCCTGGAAACGCCATTTGGGTGGCGTGTGGCGGACGGAACTGCCACAGTGGCGCCCAACATGGGGCTCCGGCACAGGCAAAGGACACAGAGGGGCCGTCTGAGGACGCCCTAGAGCCACCGGGGGGGTCAACGGGCGGCCCCGGCACCAACCCCCTCCCGACTGGCAGCAGCAGCACCCAGGGGTCCGGCGGAGGACCGGGGTAGAAGCAGCCACGACAATCACCGTGGGTAACCGTCCGCAGCTAGCTCCTCCACCCAGCAGCCACCGCCGGGACCATCCAGCAGCCCCTAGCCAGGCCACCCCTCCAAGCAGCCCCCGCAGCAGCCACGTCTGGCAGCAGCGTCACTAGTCAGCGCAGCAGCCTGAGGCCCCCACGCTCCGGAAGGGAGGAGGGGGCAGCCTGCGGGCGCCCTGGTGGAAGGAGGCCGGTCGACTGTGCTGCTCCGGGGAACCGAGTCCTCTTGAAGGGCACCTGTTCATTTTTTTTTGGACATTTGTTTATATAAGCTATGGGAACCCTGTTTCAGAGTCCGTCTCCACAGAGCCTAACAAGCGGAGTGTAACATCACAAGGACAAAGAGCCGGAGAGCGTACAAGGCCATAAACTCTTATGCAGCTAAAGATTCAATGACTTTCTAGCCTTCACGCTGAACATCCAACAGCCAAGGAGGGAATGAAGACGCCAAGTAGGGGAAAAAACTCCCAGCGAAGTACAGCTGATGAGCCCCACCGATGCAGATCATTTGAAATCGTATTTCCCGCTGATACGTACAAAGTTGCATACATACAAAGATCTCTCGTGGAATGTTTTTTTTTTTTTGCGCCTCGGCTACACCTCAAAAGCAACGCCGAGCCTCGCGATACCACGGGCAACCTGTTCCAAAACATCCCTCCATTTTTAAAGCTCTGTCACACATTTACAAACAGCCAGACAGCCAGACGACAAAAGCCCCTTTTTTGAGGGTCCTCTGCATGAAATAAGGGAGTTATAGATATGGAATCGAATGAAAAAGCCTCAGCGCTCATTGTGAGTCTCAATTGCTCAAATGCCTGCTTGGGGATGTCGCTATCACGACAGATTTAAAGACGAATGGATAAGGAAAGTGTGTAATTGGGGATATTCTGGGGGATTCCTCAAGTCGGCGGCACTCGGGCACCGATGTTGATTCAAAGTGACCTCGCGTGAACAGACCGCCGTACGAACGCTCGCTTGGTCTCGACACATGACGCGTTAGAAAAAACGTCAAAATGGCAACGCTGTCAATATGGCTCGGAATGCATAAACAAAGACGACTCCGAGATCCTTTCCCCTTTCGTCTTGCTTAATACTGACGCTGACATGGATGCCAATCGGTGTGCTTTTATGCCTCTGTAACTGAGATGAGACAGAAAGACAAAAGCTCAAGCATCAGACACTTTCAACGACAGCCCGGAAACTATCGGGAATCATGGGGAGTGTCAAACATTCTCGAGTTGAACATTGAGCGAAATGTCTCAAATTATATGACGCTGGTGTCAACTCAGAGATAAATGATGAATCATAACAAAAGAGGGAGGGCAATTTTTCACCCTGCACTGACAAGTGTTTTTCCGCCAAACACAGGTTTATGATTTATCACTTCCAGCCATTCCCCATGCCCTGGGAGACAAATCTAAAATCCTAATACTTGCACATGGACCGTCTGTGTGCGCCCGTGTAATCTCCCAGGCGCCCTGCTGGGCTGAGAACTGCATGGAGGGTGGGGTCGGGTGGGGG